>NW_022196900.1:50950968-50975150 GCF_008632895.1 Mastomys coucha | reverse complement strand
TTTCGTAACAGGGTTTTTCTGGATCGCCCTGGCTGTCCTGAAACTCACTCTGTAGCCCAGGCTGTCCTCGAACTCAGAAATCCGCCTGGTTGTGCTTCCCAAGTGCTGGGATTAAAGGCATGCACCACCACCACCTGAATTATAAATCTTTTAAGTTAGGATTGACGGCAGAGTGTTTTATTTAATTGACAAAATTGATGGACAGGGTGTTAAGTGTATCTTATACTATATAAATTGTAGAATGATAATAGTTGTACTCAATTTATATCTGAGGGAAAAGAGCCTTTTAATTGGACAAAAATGGGGGAATGTTGTGGACTGCCCTGGTGCTGTTTGTATTTCGATGCTAATTCTGCTTTTCCTGGAGGGGTTGCCTAGGACAAGGAGTGAATCACATATTCAGCTTACTTCTTGTGAACCTTCTTCCCACTTTAACTTGTAAAATAAAGGCTAGAGCCAATGACTGGGCAGTAGAAGGGAACGTGGAGGTAAAAAGTCTTAGGGAGGAGGAGAGGGGATGAAGAGAGGACGAGGAGGAGGAAGAGGAGGGAAAATAGAACAGAAACAGGTGGCCTAGGGAAGCCACAAGTGATAAGAGATCTCATAGAAAATATAATAGTATAGTGGTAGATTTGCCCAATCTAGGCACGCAGCTTGTATTCATATTAATTAAGTTGTGTTTTCTTTACACAGACTTATTTGGGTTGGAAATTTACCACAACAAATTGGCAAGCAGTTTTTTGACTGAGCTATCTCCTCAGCACTGTTTCTGGAATTATATATTTGTTTTATACTTAAGGTGTTCCTGGGTGGTATTTTTAAAGGCAAAGAGCTATTTTGAGTAATAAGGTCTGGGGAGCTGTTGAATCTGTCCTGGAGCTCTAAACTGAGAGAAGGAAAGAACAGAGGGAGGAAGACTGCCTTACATGCACAGTGATTAGGTTGGACTTGTAGTTCTCTGTTGGGTCCAACCGCAAGGGTCATTGTCGTTGAGTGTGCTCTTGATATGAACAGAAGGGCTTCTCAGAAAAGCAGGAGGAGCATGTCAGTGCTATTTCTTCATGGCTCTTGTTTAATAAATGATAGTGGGTCATTTCAGGAGATTTACAAACTATTAATTGTCCTGGAAGTTCCCATATTGACTAAAGGCAGATGGAAAGTCAGTATTTGAGTAAAAATGTCTAATCTTGTATCTTATTCTAAAGTAGATTCAGCTTTTAAGTGTTTATTGTAAAATGTGACTTGTCTAACTTTGTAGAATTTTATTCCTGAGGATGATTCTGTACCAGTAGTTTCTTCACTGAGATCAAACATTCTGAAGTAGTTGTTGCCTCTGATACTTAAGCTGAAAGATTTAATTGGCTTTAGTAAAGGTGGCAGCAGTATGATCCATGCCATTTGAAGGGCTTTCTAAATGTTCATTTTAATTGTAATCGAATAAACCACTGACTAGTGGGCGTGGGCGTGGGCATGGGCATGGTGTCACGCTTCCTGTAGTTCTTGTACTCAGGACAACTGGAAATTTGAGGCCAGCTGGGCTCTATTGTGAGAACTTGTGTTTTGCTTTGTTTTTTTGTTTTAAGATTTATTTATTTATTTTATGTGTATGAGTACTCTGTAACTGTACAGATGGCTGTGAGCCATCGTGTGGCTGTTGGGCATTGAACTCAGGATGGCCCTACTCGCTCCACTGTAGCTGTCTTCAGACGCACCAGAAGAGGGCATCAGATCTCATTATGGGTGGTTGCTAGGATCTGAACTCAGGACCTTCGGAAGAGCAGTCGGTGTTCTTACCCGCTGAGCCATCTCGCCAGCCCCTATTGTGAGAACTTGTGTTTGAACACTCTCCCCATCTGCCCCCTTTCCATCACCTGCCCCCTTCCCCTGAAGAAAGAGAAAAAGCTAATGGGGTTGTAGCCCTCCTGATGTTATCCTTAGATGAGAAAGATGGGAACTGGAGCAGAAGGATCCACAGAACCGTCACAGGACATTGAATCACAGTGTCATTTGCTCATGCTAGCTGCTCTGAGCTCTGCAATTTTGGTGGGAGGGGGCATTCTTGTGAGCCAATAACCTTGGCGGTAAGACTTGTTTATATTGGGTAAGTTGAGTATAAGGGACAGGGAACTCTTGGTATTGCAGAACTTGATGGTTGGGTTCTCATTCTGTTCCTCAGCCTTCCCTAACTGAGGATCTATTGAGGATACTGCCTGGAAGACTGACAGATTATAGTGGTTCTCAACCTATGGGCCGAGACCATTGGAAAAATACGTATTTCCATTGCGACCATTGGAAAAAACATATTTCCGCTGGTCTTAGGAATTGAGACACTGTTCAGTAGCAAAACTACAGTTATAAAGTAGCAAGGAAAATAAATTTATGGGTGGGAGTTCCTAAGACTATTGGAACTTTGTTTTTTTTTTTTTCTGATGGTTAAGACCCATGGGTTAAAACAACTTTTTTGGAAAGCTTTCAGAGGCAGGGCTGTGTTTCCTCATTACAGAGTGGGAATGTTTTAGAAGACTGAATGTACATTTCTTAAATGAGATTACTTATATGAGGGGACATTGCTAACTTCAGGAACTTGATTTATATAATAGAATTCTTGGAACTTTGCATATACACAACAAGGTCTGTCTGCTGCATTCACAGAGCCCTGAGACAATTACATTTTAAAAGCAAGTGCTTAGTTTCCATAGGCTAAAATACTTCTAACTTTTGGGAAGGGAAAAAACCCATTGAGAAAAATGCAAGGCTTAACTTTTCTCTTTGGAATGGTAAGTGATGCTTCAGGATTTTCTAATTGGTAATAGTTCCTCCACCCCCAGCTGTGGGTCTTGTTTGGTGTATCTCGTCTGTAAAGAATCTTGGTCTGGCCTGAAGGGACTTGGGTGTGGTAAGGCAATTAAAGGCTCTCAAAAGGAGATGCTCTAATTAGTGAGAGCTGCATCTCTTTCAAAGAAGAAGAGTGTTGGCTGCTGGGAGTAGCAGGAGTTACTATTAAGGATCAGTGACTAAGAATTAATCTTATTTAGCTGCATGTGGGGATAGATATTGTAATTAGATGTGAGAGAGGAGACATGGTAACCAGACTTGAAAATATAGGCTATGAAAACTCTATTTTTCCTTGTCCATGGGTAGATCTGCTTGTCATATTGTTGGGGCACATGTCTGCTTGTCATATTGTTGGGGTACAGGTTCTGGTTGTGGTCTTGACCCAGGATGTCTTGGGAGAACATTTCACTGCTCAGGGTGCTTTTCTCTCTAGAATAGGCTGGGAAACAACTTTGATGATAGAGCCGAAAGGTGTTGTCCACACATCTTTACTTTCTTGTTCTGTGAGACATCCTTCACTCCATTCCATTTGCTTTAGTGATAGGAGTTTAGAGACCCAGGTTGAAAAATATAATGGAAAAAAAAAAGTGCTGTGAATACGATCATATTAGGTTTTGTTAGACTCTGCATGCTCAGGTTATGCCTGTCATAATTGGGTAATAATTAGTACTTTAGGAAGGCTATTAAGATAAGGATTTATTAGTTTTTCTGCTCTTCACATTATATGACCACCACCTGGGAGAAAATTTTGTGCACTGATAAGGAATAAAATGATCAAGTTTTGGATTAAGAATATAATTGTTAAATCTTGATTAAATGATGCCTATTATGTTGTAATTATATCTATCTATAAAAACGGGTGATATTAGATTTGATTGCTGGGTTTCCTAAAGCAGCATTTTAAGATAATGAATTTTAATTATATGTGTGCCTGGGAACCATTTTAAGCCATCTAGAGAGGAAAAATGGGCAAGGCTGACTGAGAAAGTGCTCATCTAGGTGTACAGCTTTCAGCTTTCAGCTTGTGGCTTGGCAAGGGTGGAAGCAGGAAAAAAGGACTCTTATTATGTTCCTTCCTACATAGGACTTCCTCACCAAGCCTCCTGAACCAACAGAGTTAATTTTATTCAGAATATCCAAATGACATTTACTTGATGTCAATGCTATGTGGAAATACTTATGTGAGCATCATTTAAAGGCTTTTTCTTTGTATCGGAAGAATTTAAGAATGGAGGCAAAGTCTACCCAAAAATTTTCATCCTAAGCAACCTGGCTGCATTTGCTCGTGTTCTCACCTTTTCCCATGTACAGATGAGCAACCTGCAGCATGGCAGACCCATTATAGGCCCAAAGGTACAAGGGTGACAGGGCTAGAGCCAGAACTCAAGTTACGTAACTGTCGAGTTACGGTGTACCAGCTTGAAACCGTTCTAGTCTTCTCTGCGTCCCTATACTGTACTAACTAATTAATTGCAGATTAATTAGTACTATTGTGCTTTTGTAGTTTTGGGCGTGGATTTATGAATTATCACCTAAGGTAAATATGACCTTGTAGTAATTAAAGGAGACATAGGCTGCTCACCCTTGCCTGAAGCTTTCAGAAGCTCCTCGTTGCCTATAGAGCAATTTCAAGTGCTTTCAGGCATTTGCAGTTCCCTATTTCTGGCTAGATATAATATTTTACCTTATGAAATAGCCAAATAATTTTCCCTTTAGTAAGCCAGTCAGGTCTTACCTCATACCCTGTGGTCTGTCTAGTATTTGATTATGTCAGCCCTGAATTGTGATTTTCTTCTTGTCTTCTCTCAGTCTCTATGTCTCATTTTGGCACTGTGAAGCACTCCTCACTCTAGCATACTGTTTTCATTTAAAGTATTTAAAATTTTCAAGTTATGATTATGTGTGTGAGAATCTTTGTGTGAGCACATGTGTACATGAGTTCTGGTATGTGTGGAAGCCAGAAGATGGCATTGGATACCCTGCAGCTGGAGTCACTGTATATGGGTCCTGAGATTCAAACTCAGGTCTGGGAAGGCTACTAATTTTTTTTTTTTTTTTTTTTTTTTAAACAGCTAAGCCATCTTTCCAGCTCTCCATTTAAAATACTTGAAGTTTCCAATAGTATTTGAAAGTCATGTAAATGTGTGTTACATATGTTTTATAACAGCTGACATTGCCATTTGTGATTGTATTTATTTACATTGCTCCTAGTGAGCATGCATATATTTAAGGGATGATTAAGTTTTATGATCTAAGAAGTTTTAGGAAATACTTCTTCTAGTTATCCTCTTCTTGTTACAAATTTTGGAAAACACTTATTTGTTTCTTTCACAAAGGGATTTCAGTTCACTTTTGCTTATTAAGTGAAAAGTAGATTCCATTCAGGATTTTGCTTCATTTTTGTTGAGTATCCTTTGCCCTTTTGTTCCTATGGTTAGCTGCTTGGGACTGCCTGGGCTGATAGTAGCCATTGTACATATAAGAATTTGAAGCATAGAGGTTGGGTTAATTCAGCCCATTTCCACTTAGCTAAATAGGCTACCATGTCATATTTGTGAGTTGGGCTCTATATTCAACATCTTTGCAAACTTCACCCTGTTCACGTTTTTTTATCAACAGCTACCTCTCAAATGACCTCAACTGGCCACGTGTTAGTTGCCGTTAAAGTGAATGTTCTATAAGCAAGCCAAAATTCATTCTCCTTGAATCACATGATCGTTGGTACTGAATTGGTCTGCTTCTAAGGGCATAAGCAAGTGTGCTAGTATCTCCATTGCATGTTTGGGATAGAGTATACGTTGTTTTGGAGAGGCTCAGTTACAGGGCTATTAGTAAGTAGCTTCATGGACAGGTAACCAAATCTTAGTATTTATTTGCCATTGTCAGTGGGGGCTTCCTATGAGGCTGGTCAACCCTGGATCCCTTACAGCTAGTCACTGCCCTCCTGTGGTAGCCACACATCTTTGAGCCACAGTGACTAAGCAGCAGAATTATAATCTGACAACTTTGTGGGTTTACTGTTAAGAGAAGCTGTTTTTGCCTTTTGGCAGTACTTTGCTTTCATCAAGATGATCTCAGCTTTCATTAAGTTTTCATCTAATTGAAAAGATTGATTTTTGAGTAGGTAAGAGTCCTTTTATGTAATGTCTCAAAGGACAGAGTGTGGGTCAAATCACTCTTCAAATGGATGGTAATTGTGAGGAAGAGGCTTTTCAAATGGAGATAGCAAGTTACCCAGAGTTTATTGGAACTAAGAGCTTTTATATGTAATAAGCATCCACGTTTGTAAATAACAGGAACTGAAATAAGCTAAGCAGAGGCCCGGAGTCCATGCGTGAAACCATAGTTATATGATGGCATTGGTCACCATTGTAATCCTTGTGCTTCAGAGTAGGACCTGGACATCCGTCTTTTGAAGTTTGGTTTTTTGGGTCACTCCTTCTTTAGATCTCTGAATTGATTTACTCTTTGAATTTTTGTGCCCTTTAAAAATGAGGTGCAGAAGATAATCCAAGAACTAAATGGGTTCTTTGTTTTTTTTTATGATACTCCAAAATCTGGTGGAGGGAAATATTGAGATGAAGGAAGTCATTTAGGCATCCTTTTCAGTGTTTCCCCAGTTTGTAAGGAGGTGGTAACACCACAGAGCAGGCTGTGAAGAGGAGTCGATATTGAAACGATCACTTAACTCTTGGAAATAACTTTCTTGGAAACACTAAATAGCAATAAATCAGCTTTCCGGGAGAAAACACATTGACATTAAACACCCTGTTTTTCTCTCAGGTTTGTAATGAACAAAGGGATATCCTTCTTCAGGAGGAGGAATCAAGGGAGTTTAAATGCTACTTACTGCCAACAACTTAGTTTCATCTTGGCTGAAAGCTATACTGTCTTCTAAGGGTTATTTTATGTGATAACTAATGACTCTGAATGTTTTATTCCTATTCTTAAAATACTTTTCTGTTTCTCATAAGTTGTTAGGATCTTGTGCTCTTAGAAAAAACATTTATATAAAATGTAGAGAAAGAAATGACCCATTTAATACATGTTGTCATTGATGAATGTGGGGGTTGTGTTTTTCATTGCTGACTTTCAACATACTGCTTAGAAATGTTTTACAATTTAAACATAACTAATTTTTGGTAGTTAGATAGTTGACTTGCTGTGCTTTGAGTATGTGTGTGGCTTTTTTTTTTTTTTAGGAGCAATGTACACTGATAAAACACAGCTCTGTTTTCTACCTGTCATTGAGATAACAGATGAGAAGTTAAAGCCTCTTTGGGCATGTTTGTGTTTCATTGGTCAGGGCTGTTTCCTAGACTTTAGGGAGTGAGTAGGTGGTACTCTAATAAGATTTTAACTGTACTGATTTAAAAATTATTCTCTTGAGCAGTAGGCTTTGCCCATAGAAGCTTTTTACAATTTTAATAATTACTCTTTTGTGACTAATGTTCTTATTTAAAGATGGCTGATATTTCAGAATTCTAGGAAGTTTTAAAACTGAAAGCATGTTTTTCAGCCCTACATTTGAGATGAAGGGCTATCTAGTGTGCACTAGAATGTATCTTTCTACCCCTTAAATATTATTGTCCTCAGAAGCTTTTAAGAACTCTGGCAGGACAGCTTGCCTTTTCTCCTGCAAGGCCTGCTGTACATGTGTTTAGCAATCAATCTGTCATAGAAGTGGGTGGTTCTTTCTCCTTCTTGATGGGAAGCTGATGGCCTAGCCCTCTTGGGTACTTAATGTTCCAGGAAATAGTCACAGAAGTCTCTGAATGTTATACTATCAGTTTGTGCCAGATTCTGGGCCCTGATGTAGATCTACTAGCCATTATTCTTAGTTCTATCATACCTACAACAGATGAGATACATACATTAGACAACTTGAATGCTTTTGGCTATTCTCCATTGACCTTGGACTACTTCTGGTTGCTACTGTTGAGAGCACATTTTTATTTTGATCAAGGGATAGAAGAACTATGACTTCTTTCAAAATTCAGCTCTCCATACCTAGTTGTGTCTCTACCATCACAGAATTAAGTCATTGGCAGTGTCTTACAGGTGCCTAATTGCCACAGAAAGAGCTCTTGGAGGACTCTGCCATTTGTTACAGTGATGTGCATAAGTGTGCATGGGAACTAGTAGAGAGAAGATGTCAACTGGAGAAAGCAGTTACAAAAGTAAGAAGGAAAGTCCAGAGAGCAGGGTAGAGGCTCTTTTGTCAACATGTAAAACTGAGAGCCTGGTGTTGCTTGCTGGAAGCTGTGGTATCTTACTGTGTCCTGCTTCCACATGGTTTAAATGTGTAGTATCCAGTGTAGGTTATGAAACTCTGTTTCTGTCTCATTAAAAGTGGACATTCTTTGCGTGTGTTTCTTTTCAAAAGTCAGCCATCTAAACCCTCACGGCTTTTTCCCTCTTACCTTTCAGAACTCATGGGTATTCTATGAAATTTATGATTTTCTAATTCTTTTTATTACTTTTATTTTGTTTTTGTTTTGTTTAGTTTTGATTTGTTTGTTTTTGTTTTTGTCTTTGTCTTTTTTTTAGACAAGAGTTTCTCTCTGTAGAACATCCCTGTCTGTCTTGGAACTCACTTTACAGACCAGGCTAGCCTTAAGCTTAAGAGATCTGCCGCCTTCTGCCTCCAGAGTTCGGGATTGAAGGCATGTGCCACCACTGCCCAGCTGACTTTCTAATTTTGAAGATAATGTGTAAGTTGTTCTTTGCTAGATGGTTCCCTGCTTCTGCTCATCTGTAAGCAAATGGAGGTATGAATTGGATGGTGTCAGAGGAGCCTCTGGGGGCAGTTTGCTGTGGCCTTTTGCCACAGTTTAATACTCCTCAGTAACGCATCTCTTCCATCCACCATATATAAGGAAAACAAGCAGACCAGACATTCTAAATCATGTCCCATGAGAATAAAGCACAGAAGGAGAAAATCCGAGAGTGATTGATAAGATAGTTTGACCTGTTCAGACTATTTGCCTGAGAAGTTGGGAGAAGAATAATAGGGTGGAAAAGTTAGACTAGAAAAAGCCCCATGTAGCTGGAAAGATGGCTCAGTTGCTAAGAGCATTTGCTACTCTTCTAGAGTTCCAAGCTTCAGTTCTCAGCATGCACATGGTGGCTCACAATCATCTATAACTCCAATTCCATAGGATCCATTGCCTTCTTCTGGCTTCCACAAGTGCCAGGCACTCATGTACTGCACATGTACACACACACACACACAGACACACACACACACACACTCATGTATTAGCAAAACCTTAAAAGTATTGAAAAAATTTATATGCATCCTTCTAAAAGTTTTAAAATAGTGGTAACCCAAGGCACTTGGGAAGCATAAAAGGTAGTCGGTATGAATAGGCTAAAAAGAAGAGTAGGTAAAGAGCTAGTCAGCTAGCTATGTAATATTTTGTTAACCTGGAGCCAGCAAAAATTGCATGGTAACAGTAGTGGAAGCAAGTGGCAGCTGAGAGAATTTGGGGATTCTATTGGTCAGCTTGGGCTTCTGTAATCAAACACCAATGGTTAGGTTGGTTAAACCATAAAAGGTCATCTTAATGCAGTTAATAGAGGGTAATAATCCAAACTCAGCGCAGTGGTAGTGAGTCTAGTCTGTCTTCTCCCTCTGTGTGTGGTGTGTAGCCACCTATGAGGTCTTTTGTGGGACATAACTTAATTTTCCTCTACTTTCTAAATTACCCTCTTCTTTTTAAAGCTTCTGCATGTATATAGTCACTTGAGACTAAGGCTTCAGCATAGGAATTTTGTAAAATTTGGCCCATCCATATATGGATATTTTATTTCTTTAACGATGAACAGAAATGAGCTTCTTTTTCCTGAGTTTCTGGTCTCCAGTCTTTCTTTCAGTCTGAAAGAGAAATGCTTTTGTAATTTTGCTCCCACCCAGCAGTTGGGTGTTTCGAACCTGCAGGTGGTTTTTTTTTTAATTGTTTTTTTTTTTTTTCCTGACCAACTCTTCCATTTAGAATTGAGTTTTGATGGTTGGTTTACAATTGATTTCTTCTTTAACATCTTCAATTTTATAAGGTGACCTCTTTGTTAGAAACTACTTTGAAAGTCACCATGCTTATACTTCCAAACCTACTTAAACAGAACATCCATTTAAAAGGCACCATACTTTGCCACAGGTGCTAAAGAGGGTCTTGGCAGTGTTTTTAGCGAACATCTTCAGGTGTCTGCTTTGCTGAGCTTGCTGGGCATGGAATCGGTGGTGTTTATGGTGGAAATGCTGACACATGAGAGCAGGGTGTTTTGTGTTACTTTTACTCAGGGTATTTAGCCAGATCATATATCTGAAAACCAAGTTCCTTAATAGGGCCTTGGTTTTCAAACTTAAGGGAAAGCCAGCAATGGGATCCTTGAATCTAAAACACTTGTGTATAAAACACAAAAGCATAACTCTGACTCCCATCTACTTTGTTATTAGCTAATTAGTGTATAGTTATTGGTCCTAACCTAGATAATGGCTGTTTGCCTGTTCCTGCACAGCAACCATGGAGCATCCTTTCTACTTCTGAGGGCCAGCAGTGAGTCTGGTGGCCTTTTTTTTTTTTTTCTTTCTTTCTCCCTTAACAATGAGTCCATAGGTGTTTGTGAGGTGAGATAGCAGATGCCATTCTAGTTCCTTCCATTAGGTTTTAGTGTGACCTCCTTTTGGTTCAAAGTGAATTCCCAGAGCAGCTGATGTGCCTTTAATTAATCTGTTCCAAAGTGAGGAAATATTCCTCTTTTACCTGCAAGGCATATAGGGGTGTGTGGGTCCCTGAGAATGATTCAAATGGCTTGGCAAAAAATACCCACTGTCCTTTCATCCAAGCTGGTGTTTCTGGATATTTTTGTGTCCATCCCTCTAACTTACCCTTTTCAGCCATAAAAGCTTATTTAAAGAATTTCTCTGTGATCTCTGACGGGTATTCATTATCCCTGTTAGATCTCTCATTCCAGGACGAAACAAGTAAGCAGGGACTGGATCTATCACATGTTTTAGAGTGCTTCTCTAGCCAAAAGAATCTTAGAGAAAGTATCTCCTTTGCAGAAAAGGCTTTTTAAAATTCTGGTCTGTAGCTGCCATTTTGTGTCTGTGTTAATGGATTATCCTAGTGTTACAGTTGTTTCCTTTAACAAACAACAAACAAAAAACCCTATGTTTTCTGGCATAAAACATATACTCCAGGAATGTTATGCCATTGATCTCAGAGTACAAAAGTCTGCACCCAAAAGGGGGTTAAATGAACAACTTCAGGGCATGGTGGTGTAAGCATTTAATCCCAGTAGAGGCAAGCAGATTTCTGTGGGTTCAGAGCCAGCCTGGTCTACATAGCAAGTTCCCAAACAGCCAAGGCTCTGTACAGAGATCCCACAACTCCCCATAACTTCAAAAAACAGAGAAAAAAAAAAAAAGAAAAAAAATTTTAGCTATTCACATAGCTTAAAAAATTCTATGTGATATTTTGAAAAGGCTTAAAAGATCCAAGAAATTATTTTTATAACTGTATAACTTCCTTCCCTTTAGAATGTTTGCTTTGCAAAGGGAAGGAGGAGGCACACTGGTGTTGACTCAGGTTTCTACCATACTGACTAGGAGCAGTAGCTCATAGACTATAACAAAGTATCTAGGATATAATTTCTTGCCATTCATGCAGCTAAAAATTAACCACTAAGCATGAGAAATCATTTTAAGACAAAGTAAGGCATATGACTACAGGTGACCAGGTTTTATCATTTGACAGGTGTCAGGTTTTAAGTTGTTGGTTTTGTAAATAATACTAACTCCAACAGTTCAGCTCAGAATGTATAATATAACCACCACATCTGATTTTATATGTGAATCTTATTTCACTATATAAATTAGTAAACTAAGGAACCATTTATGAAGCGATGACTATTTTGGTTGTGGTAGAGTACATTCCAGCTGCCCATTTAGGTTATGGCTACATCTTGCATCTGATACTGGATTAGGCTGGTATACAGAGGAACCAGTGAGAGCGGGCCATGCTTCTACAGTTGCTGAGCCTGTAGAACCACTAGGGCTCTCTCAGGCTGGGTGTGTAAGTTGAAAAAACAGTACAAGACTATTTGCTTATGCTGTACTCATTACATATAGAAGTGCATGGTCCATTTTCTTTTATGTGGATTCTTTCATTTTTCTCCCCTCCTGGTTACTAAGTAAGAGACAGGGTCACAGCCCAGCTGAGCCGTGGTTGGTTGTGACTGCTGTACCACATTGATTGCTCCTCAAGGCCTCCTTGGCTTTCATCTTCTCACTGCTTTGCATCACCGCCCGCTGACTTTAAAGTAGACAGCTGTTAATTCTCCCCTTTCTTCCTATAATTTGTGTATACCACTGTCACATCAGTTACAGAGCATTTTATGCTTTCTTTACCTTTACAGTATATACCTATAGTGCTCTTGAAAGTGTGGGTTTGCTAGCCTGTACTCTGCTCTTGATGGAATGATTCCATTCTACATTTTGTGCCTTTTTAATTACTGCTTGTTGTTGCTGTATTTGTGTGCACACTCACATGTGTACCACATTATATTTGTGGAGGTCAAAGGCTAACCTTTATAGGACCAAACATAGGTCATAAGATTTGCATGGCTAGTGTTTTGCCCACTGTGCCACCTCAGCAGCCCCTAGTTAGTGCTTTGAATCAAGCTTTGTAGGCAGACTTGTGTTGCACTTGCTCTCAGTTCTGCTGCAGCCACTCCTTTCCCAATGTTTTTCCTGTTGGAGCTTGTGTGTATATTTGAGACAGGATCTTCCTGGATGGTCAGCCCATGCCGACATCGCACATGTGTTCCTCCTGTAAGGGGAAATGCTGGAGTTCAGGCGTGCTTCACCATACTTAGACTTGCACTCTTTTTGCATTCTTGCCCCCTCCTCAGAGCCAGATGCCCTCCACAGTCCCTGGTTTGGCTGTCTGGGCTACTTGTCTTGTAAAGGCTTTTCCCAGTGCCTCTCATCCTTGGCTGCATGTTAGATTTAAGTTGTATGGATATAACAGTACCAGTGTCCAGGCCATTAGGAGAGAGTCTTACTGATTTTAGTGTGGGTAAGATAGACACTGGCTATAATAACTGCTTAGCTGACAGAGCGAAATGAATATATATGTAACTTGGAGTCTGATAGGCCTGAATAAGCAACCATTTGCAGTTCTCAGCAAGTTAATCTTTTGTAAGCCCATTTCTTCATTTGAGAAACAGGGTTAAAACAACTCATCTCATTTAGTTGTTAGTATTATATGAGGCTAATGCTTCCTAAACGGGCTTAGCACGTTGCCTGACATATCCTGGCTTAAGCCACTAAGAGCCTTATACCATCCAATATTGTCTCCATTTCCAAATGTCCATGTGCTTTGACATTCCTTGCTTACTGTCCTTTACTCATGGCTTTGAATACTTGCCTTTTTTTTTTTTTTAAGTTTATTTACAGATCCAAGGGCCTTAGTGATATTTTAGTATCTGTTGCATACCGAAGTAAAAACGTGTATTTATCTCTTAAAATCTACTAGATATAAAAAGAAGCTTCTGAAGAAAATGAGAGAAACAGCATCAAAACTTCTTTGAATAGAAAGGTAAATGGGGTTATGTGGGTGTCATTTTGGAATTTCAGTGGCTTAGATTTCTAAATTCTTAGCCCTCGGTCTTGTTTGCCTTCCCTCTCCCCATCCTTCTCCTCGTGCCTCTTTTTCTCTCTTCGCCACTGAAGTCGCTATTCTTGAGAAGCTCTACATGTTTGCCTCTTAATGCACCCTTTTAATACTATAATACTTTTCTTTTTTTTTTTTTCTTTTTTTTCCTTTCTTTTGGTTTTTCAAGACAGGGTTTCTCTGTATAGCCCTGGCTGTCCTGGAACTCACTCTGTAGACCAGGCTGGCCTCGAACTCAGAAATCTACCTGCCTCTCCCTCCCAAGTGCTGGGGCCAAAGGTGTACACCATCACCACCAGGCTCCTTTTAATACTTTCTTTTGTCTTAGTGTCTGCCCTTTGTTTATCTTGAAGTATTCCTTCCCCCAACCCTTTGATTCAAGATGAACTTTTGAGTGACTGAGCTAGTCTCCAGTTGAAGAGGCCAGATAACACCAGTTGAAACAGCTGTCTTTTGAATTGTAGAAGGTGGATTTTTATTGAAGTGTGTTTTTTATAGTAAAGTAGACAGTCTCTCAAAATTTCCTTTGTTATTGTTCGGATAGTCCAGTAACGATCTTTGGGTTCTCATCATCCTCCATAGCTCAGGGTGCATGTGCAATTCCAAATCATTCGTGTCTTAGAAGTATAAGAAAATCAGTATTTGTCAGAATTTTTTTTTTTTTTTGCCTAAAGTAGTCTGAGCTATATTGCTTCTCTCAATGTAAGTTAGATCTTGACAGATTATATCATTTTGATAAAATGAGGTCTCAGGATTTTAATTTTCTTACAGTCCCCTTGACTTTCTTGATGTATAATACAATTTTGTTGTTAAACTACGCTTCCTTTTTCAAAGTGCATGCGATATGGACTTTGACTGTCCTTTTGGAAGGTGACTTTTCCTCAGTAACAGAGATAAATGTTCAGGTACAGACACAGTTTCTGATGTCCTTGGAAAGGTTTAGAAATCTCTCAAGTACAGCGAGCTGGAGACAGTAGGTGTCTAAAATAGAGTGCAGCATCAGTGAGGACCAGCCAGTTGGCTTTCCAGGAGATCAATCAGCATCGTGGGTGACCTTACCTCTTCATGGGTGACTTCATCTGTGACTGTCAAGGGTATACTGGAGTTTGGAATTCTTATTTCGCAGGGAGTAGGACCTAGTCTTCTCACTTGCTCAGACAACTTCATAAACTGGATATCCTCTCAGTGGCCTTTTCACTTTCCACCCATTACTCTACACGGGCTAGACTGGTCAGTGCTTCAGAAATGCCAAATTACAGGTTGACCCAGGCCTTGAGACGATTCTGAGTGGCTGAATAGTTTCAGTGCTATGTGTTCTAGCTGGTTAGTTCCTGGGTGTAGGGGTTCTGGGAGAGGAGGCACTGGGGGTGAGTGTCAGCGGCTTCATGAGATTTCCCTCATTTTGATTATTCCTGCAAAAAACAATGCAGGGTTTGGGAAAATATGTGATTAAAAATTAATGTTTCATCTTGACAATATTTGATTTTTAAGGGCAATTGTAATTGAAAGACCCTAAGTCTATTTTTTTGGTCCCCTGGGACAAAGTTCATGAGAAATTCATAGTGTTCTTCATTCGTTGCATGGGCCCTCTTATTTTGCAGGTATTCCAGTCTGTTCTCATTGTTTTGCTTTGAGGTACAGTGCATCTGTGAATCCCATAGGTAGCTTTCTTCATTCCTAGCCATTAACAACAGTTGTTTCTCAGTGCTCTTGTTTCTCAGGCAGGTACATTAAGAAGTGTGTCCTTAGTGGCATGGAGGACTGCTTGCCATGTCTGTTTCTCCAAGGAAGGGCATTTAAAATATTTCGACACACTCTCTGTTATCACCATGATTTCATAGGTTTCAGACATACCAAAGGATGTGTGCAGTGTCAGAAGAGACATTGAATATATTTTATTTTGTGATTTTTGTGAAAAACTTAAATTTCTCATTGTATTCCAAATATGTGGAGATTATTTTTCTGTACAGTTTAGTAAAATGTTTGGCACCAAATCTGCTTATTTTACTGGAAGGTGTTAAATGTTACTTATTCTTTACCTACTTCCTGAGCTCTGACTTTTCATATGAATTATCTGATTAAAAACCTAATTGGTGCCTGGCAGTGGTAGTGCACGCCTTTAATCCCAGTGCTTGGGAGGCAGAGGCAGATGGATTTCTGAGTTCACTACACAGAGAAACCCTGTCTCAAAAAACAAAACAAAACCAAAAACCTAATTGGCAGTTGGATGCAATGGGTGTGACAGTTAGCAACATCCTCTTCCTACACCTCTTAAGAGACACTGAGCCAATCTCTAGGCTCATTTTCTTCATGTGAACAGAGAAATGGCTGGACATAGATGGTATTCAGGCTTTCTAGCTTAAGTTTCTCTGGTTGTAAGTGTTCTGCCTATAGAAACTAACACACTACATGTGGCCAATCTTGGAACAGATTGCTCAGACCTTTGGTTCATCTTGTCCCTTCCCATGGTGGCACCATGCTGTGTCCCCAAAGACCAAGTATATATAAGATGTTTCTCATTGTTAGGGCTCAGTTTAAATGTCACTTCACCTGAGAGGCTTTCTTCTTTATCACTTTGTTTTTTCCCTATAGCATCCTGATTTTCTTCATGGCCTTGGAATGTAGTGGGGACACAAATTGACCTTTGGCTTGTTTAATCCCTGTACCTCCCACTATGTACCCTGCATACCTGTCTTGCTTATACTTGTACTCTGGCCAGCCCAGTGTCTGAAACATGGTAGGCAATTAATAATTAGACAAATCTATGTAGACCCCCATCCCCTGTTTGAGCACTGGACAGCACACAGCTTTCTGCATATTCACTTGTTCTGTTTGGAGTCTTCATCATGGGTTTCCCCATGTCACTGTGACGTCATCCGTCTTCACACTCCAGCTTGCATCCTGTGTTGTAGTTCTATTTATGTGTTCTGTTCTTTGCTAGGAAGTAAGTAGGGACTCCTTGTCTGAGTCATCTTGAGTACATAGCATGTTGCCCTGTGTCTTATGAGATTTGCCTATTGGAGGAAATGCTGGTGTTGAAATCCTTCAAATGTGTTGATATTTGAAGCACATCTATTTTTTTTTAATCTTTTTATTTGTGACTAAAGCCCATCTCCCAGGATCTGTGATGTCTCATTTCAGTATTTACCTCATTGTTTCAGGCTGAAGAATGGGTACTCTGTAGCTGCCCAGAGCTTTATTAGTTTGCTGTGTAATTTCCTCAGTGTAAGAGCTCTTGTTTTGCATGTAGCTGCTCTAAGTGGTCCCATTTTGAATGGAGATCTTGCTGCCTTTTATTGTTGGTACTTTGAGCATTTCCTTTTATCTTTACCAGCTATTTTCTGTTTTGGGGGCTATAGTTTAAGAGATGAAGTAAAAATAATTACACCCAAGGAATCAACTGGGAGTAGGGCAAGTGCTTCTCTTGAGAGAGCACAGGCCAGCTACCTTTTACAGCCCTGGAACGGTTTCTCCGTATTCTCTGCTTATGAGATGTGAGTTTGCTGATTTCCTAGATGAGGGTACTTTTCTTCTTTGGCTAGGTTAGTATCTTGGGCTATCTGGGAACTCAGCTGAACTCTCCACAGGGCATGAGAGTTTAATGAGCAGTTGTAGAAAGATGAGGAAAGGGGCTGATGTTCAAAAGCATCAGGATCATTTGACTTCCTTTTGCTTTTCTCCATACTTACATGGCCCAGCTTCACTGTGGGTCATCTCCCACACCTTGGCATCTCCATCTTCCTTGTACTTTTTCGTGCCTGGGTTTGTTTACCAAGGCTTGGTGGATAGATTGTCTTGCAGATAGCTTCTTTTTCATCAATAAACATAGACAGAATTGTCTCATTAAACTATACCAAGAAGTATTTGGCTATACAAAGTGATTTTCTCAGTGTGGGATGGTTCAAACTAGTTTATCTTCAGAATTAATCTTAGTTCATGGCTTAGCTCTCTAAAATGGCTTAATCCCCTGAGTGACATTAAAAGTATCAGGCATGTAGTATTAATCACAGCTTCCTGACAATTTGCTGACCCTCCTGAGACCCCCTGTTAAGTAGTATGCTAAATGGAGTAAAAATGCCCACTATGTGCTGTAGCTTTGAGTTCTTACCTAGTATCTATAAGGTATGCTCCTTAAAATGTCGTCTGGCTCTCGCTGCTAGCAGTTTAGTGACAAAGTGTTCTGATTTGGCTAGCTGCAATGAATATTTTTATGTTAAAAGATGTTTTTCCCTCAAATAATTGATGGTGTGTGCTATAGTAGCTTAAATATTTTGTACTTAGAACATGGCATTTGATAGATGGTGTATAGTCTGCTTTCTAGTAAGGAAAAATATTCTTTTGAGTAAGTGAAGAAAATATATACTAGTCTGTAGGCAGTTTATGTACTTGTGTGTGTGCATATGTGTGGGTGTCATGTGCAGACCAGAACAATACCTTATTTTGTGTAGTACCCGGCTCTTTTTTTCTCTTTTCCCTTTTTAAAAAATCTCCCTCCCTCCTCCCTTCCTTTTTTCCCCCTCCTCCTCTTTTGGTCTTACCAGCTCTGACAGTTTTATAAGTTGCTCTTTTTATCCATTCTTTTTTTTTTTCTCTCTTTTTTTTTTGGTTTTTCGAGATAGGGTTTCTCTATATAGCCCTGGCTGTCCTGGAACTCACTCTGTAGACCAGGCTGGCCTTGAACTCAGAAATCCGCCTGCCTCTGCCTCCCAAGTGCTGGGATTAAAGGCATGTACCACCACCGCTTGGCTTTTTTATCCATTCTTTAACTTCTTTTTAAAAACATTTTTAGCTTGGTATGGTGGTGAAGCCTTTAGTAGCCAGCACTGGGGAGGCAGAAAAAGGTAGATCTAAATGAGTTTGAGGACAGCCTGGTCTACAAAGCAAATTCTAGAACAGCCAGGACTGCACAGAGAAACCCTGTCCTGAAAAACCAAATAGAGTGGTGAGATGGCTTGGCGGGTAAGGGCATCGACTGCTCTTCCAAAGGTCCTGAGTTCAAATCCCAGCAACCATATGGTGGCTTACAACCACCCATAATGAGATCTGATTCCCTTTAGTGGGGCAGCACATGCCTTTAATCCCAGTACTTGGGAGGCAGAGGCAGGCAGATTTCTGAGTTTGAGGCCAGCCCGATCTACAGAGTGAGTCCCAGGACAGCCAGGGCTATACAGAGAAACCCTGTCTCGGGGAAAAAAAAAACGGTCAAATATGTGTATATTATATTTATATATAATATAAATATATATTATATAACATAATATATTATATAATAATATAATCAGTATAATATTCATACTACGTTTATATATTATATATGTAATATATAATGACTTTTTAAAAGAAAGAATGAAAAAATACATTATAGCTAGGAGAACCTACCAAAGTTAAAATTCCTTCAGAGATCACCAAAGCACTATGAAATAGATTTGGAACTGGTTACAGTTGTGGTTGAACCTCGTGTAGACTTTCACTTAATTCTAGTCTATTGCCATAGATTTTTAGTTGTCTACTAGTTTTGGGGCAGGAGATTGAGCTCGGGCTGTCAGATTTCATTGTAAATGCCTACTGTCTAATCTGAAATTCTGAACTCTGATGAAGAACTGAACTGAAAAGCTTTCATTTTATTTTTATTATTTATTCAGTTTGGTGCCAGAGATGGGAACTCGAGCCATGTAGATGTTAAATACACAGTCTGTCTACCATTGAGTCATACCTTTCAGCCTTTGAAGTCTTTGTTTTAATATACATTCATGCAATTACAATCCTATTTTTTAATATTCATTTTTAAATTTTCAGTTAGGTATATACATATGTGTAGATGCATGAGTACAGGTGCCTGAAGAGATCAGATTGCATCCTGAGCTAGATGGTAGGTACTTCAAGAACAACTTTTAATTATTGAGCCATCTCAAAACATCTTAGGTTTTAAATATTGAAAATACTGGATGTATTTAGGAACTGTACTATATTACATGTGATTAATTTGATTTTAGGTTTCTATAGTACATTTGCTTCTGTAAAGTTGGTGCTTAATGAAGAACATAATAAGAATCTTGTTGTGGACAACATAGCTATGAAAGTGAGTCAAAAGTGGTCCCTCTGTGTGATATACACATATTGTAGAATTTAACACAAGAGCACACACAGTAAGTTGAGCAAAAAATAGCATGAGAAAGGGATTCTACTGAGACATATTAGGAGGACCTAGTATTGGTAAACTTTATCCAGTTGGAGGTGTTCCTCTGTGGAAAGCTAGATCCATTCTTAGTAGATTAGAAGCTTATCTTGAGGGTTAATGGCCATCTTGTGTTAAAAGACAATCATGTATGTGTACCAGTATTCAAATAAACATTGAGCACCTCAAGTTATTTTTAGTATGTTCTCTACTGTAGTCTTGAGTTCTGTGTTTGAATCTCTCATGCCAGGTTAGTGAACAAATGTAAAATGATTGGAGCATATGAGTATTTAATGCCAATATTAGTCCTTCCTCAGTTTACATATGGCCTAGGAAGAAGAGAAAACATGTATGTATTATGAATGCCCTTTTGTAGGAGTAGAATTTTGCTCTCTACATTGGGAGCCATACTCTTCTTCATATATACTGGATTGAAAGAAATCATAAGATTTTTTTTCCCTTTAAAGAAGATTCGTATGAATTCTGGGGGGTGGGGGGATTCAGTAGCTCTAAAGTAATATTCTGCAACTTTAAAGATTCCCAGTTGATAGAGAATAATTTAACAGGTCCCATAAAAACTTCAATTTTGGAGTTTCTCCAGCTTTTTATTTTAGCTTTATCTTTGGCTTTTTAGTATATGAGACATTGTGAAATGTTTACTTTCCTCGAGTCTCTGCCTGGAATTATGGAAACCTTCAATGCTGCAGAAGTCTAAAAGATACTCGGAGACATCATTATTATTACATGGTGGTGCCCTCTCTTCTTTATTCAAATCTCCATTTCTAGAGAACGGTAAATAATAGAGAGTTATTATCTTAGGATTTTAAACAAATTGTTCTCTTATATTTGCCAAGTGAATCTAGAGATAGTCTTGTTATGGTACCTTGAAAACTTATATAGGAGATAACAGCATATTTTAGGGAGCACAGGAAAATGTATCCGTCTCCAATATTGTCCCTTCATCCTGTTGCACAGCACACAGTCTTTAGGTAGAGCTTTGCCTTGGAACCACCTTGGTACTGTGCCTTGCCCGTTTTGCTCTTTTGAAGTAGGTTTTCATGGAAATCTGTTTGAGTCAATTAAAGGCAAAAGAAAAAGTATGAATTAAATTTTTTTACACTTCTACTCTGTCTTTAGGTACCCTCTTCGGCATCTTGAAATATAAGGTATGTGATGAACAGCTTTGAACTTGAGACAGGGTCATACTCTGTATCACAGGAAGGCCTGAAACCCTGAGCCTTCTGCATCAGTCTCCCTAGTGCTGAGGTTATAGCGAGGAACTACAATGCCCAGTTGGAAGTTTGTTGAATGTTAATTCCAAGACTTGCAGTATTCTGTGAGCTGACTATCACTTTGTAGGGGATGGGGTATAGGTGAGGGTCAGATTCTGTCCTCCTACCTTCCACGCTTGGGATAAAGCATTCTATGTACTCATATGTTTTCAGTGTTTTAGTACCTCTGAATTTACTTTCTTCCTAGTCTCTAGGTAGGTATCTCTGTTCTGGAACTTGCTCTGTAGACCTCTAACCGTCAGTGAGCAACCTGCCTCTGCTTCTCGATTGCTGGGATTAAAGGCATGTGCCACCACTGCACCACTGCCCTGCCCTTAGTCCCTGTCTTAGTTACTATTTTTTTTTTTTCTGTGAAGTGACACTATGACCAAGGAAACTTACAAAAGAGGGCATTTAATTGGGGGCTTGCTTACGGTCTCCGAGATGACTTTGACTGATAGGGTAGGTAGCCTGGCAGCAGAGAGACCCGCTGGTATGGTGCTAGAGCAATAGCTTAGAGTGTCCATCATATCCACAAGCGTGGCACACAGAGAGAGACTAACTGGGAACCATGTGAGCTTTCGAAGCCTCAAAACCTATCCTCCGTGACACACCTTTGTTACGAGGGCCACACCTCCTAATCCTTCCTAATCCTTCCTAAACAGTTCACCTCAACAGTTGTGGAAAAAGCATTCAGTATGAGCCTGTGGGTGCCATGCTCATTCAGACCACCACAGCTCCTTCGAAAACACGTTCCTAATTTGTATGGACAAGGCGGCTTTCTCTTAGAACCCAGGGAAGTATCAGTAAGCCAAAGCGGGTTTTATTTTCAAGTTCATTTAACACATGTTGTGGTCATATTTGGATATTAGTAATACAGAATTGGTGCTTCTGTTTTCCTTATTTCATGGAATATTTTGAAGATGATTAGATCTAAAATTAAAAATCCTCAGTTTAGGTAATTATGATATGTGCGAAGTTATTTGCATCAGTTTACTCTCCCTAACTCATTGTTGAAGTATCTCTGTACTGTGTCTACAGTGCAGTTCTCTGGTCTTTTGGACCTGACTGTCCATCGTGAAGAGTAGAAAGAGCTATGCACACTTCAGATCTTTTGCTTCTAGGCTATCGTATTATTTTAATTAGGACCTAGCCATAGCAGGAATCATGGTGTCATGGCAGTCTTGGGAAAGTTGCAGAGAACACCTTCCATTCATAAAGGATGGTGATATTTGATAGCTCTATGGGACTGTGGATTCTATACAGACCCTCCCTGTCTTAGTCAATGTTCTTATTGCTGTGAAAAGACACCATAACCAACGTAACTCTTATAAAAGAAAGCATTTATAATAGGGGCTAGCTTACAGTTTCAGAGGTTTAGTCCATTATCATCATAGTGGGGAGTATGGTGGATTACAGGCAGACATGGTGCCATAGAGATAGCTGAGAGTTCTACATCTGGATCTGAAAGCCTATGCCAAGTGACTCACTTCCTCCAACTTCCTCCACACCTTCTGATCCCTCTCAAGTAGTTACCACTCCCTAATGACCAAGCATTGAAATATATGAGCCTATGGGGGCCATTCTTATTCCAACTACTATATTTCCCTAGACCCAATCTGTCTCCTCTTGCTCCTTGTTAGGAGTGGGAAGTGGGTGAGATGAACCAGTGAAATGGTTCAGTAAAGGTCCTTGTAACTGTTTCTCAAAGTTGTTCTTCCTTGAAGAGTAATGCTTCCCCCACTCCAGCTTTTCCCACAGGTAGCAATTGCTAATAGTTTCTTGGCTAGTGGTAGAACTTTGTGTGTCTACTTCTCTGTCTCCAGGTTGGAATTTTTTTCCTGGTTTGAACCTGTGTAGCTCTTGTGTGTGCTATCAGTCTCTGTGTATTCCTATGTGTCATCAGCCTTGTTATGTTTAGAGGACATTGTTTTCTTGGAGTCAGTCATCACCACTGGCTTTCTTAACACCTCCTCTTCCACGAAAATCTCAGCCTTGAGGCAGGAGGGGTTTGATGAGGACATCCTACTTATAGCTGAGTATGCCAGAGTCTCTTACTGCCTGTTGTCCGGATGTGGGTCTCTGTGTTCATTACTACATCTACAAGAAGAGGCTTCTCTGATGAGGGTTGAGTGGTAGGCTCATCTATAGGTATAGCCTTATGTCACGAGGAGTCATTTATTGTTATGTTCCTTTAGCAGAATATCGTACTCAGTTTTTCTATAGGGCCCATGATCTATCTAGTCTCAGGTTTTTGGCTTCTTTAGCAATGTCAAGAATGAATTCTGTCTGATAGACTGGGCCTTCATCCAATCAAAAAGTGGCTCATTACTCCCAAAACATTTGTGCCACCATTGCTCTACTGATGATTAATTTCTCTTCTCTTCCAGTAAGGTGCAAAGTACCTTACAACACCACAAATTCTAGTCAGTAGGGGTCAAGCTTCTAGTGAGTATCAGCTCAATTTGTCTGCGTTCAATGACGTAAGTAAGTGTTGTCTGTGTAGGGCCTGACTTACCATCAGGTTGTGGGGGGGTAACAGGTAGCCTGTGATGTTTAGGGTCAGGCCTATGGAACCTCATTTGACCAATGACTCAACAAGGTGTAAATCATTCCTGGCACTGGGATGTATTTCAGTTCTACATGAAGAAAGCTACTTTTCTTTAGTTCCAACAAAGAAAGATGTGGGTCATTTTAGGTAGAACAAAAAGATGTGCTAGAGAAGCTCTGCTGAGTCCTGCCCAGTGGTGCCTGCGAGCTTGGTCTTCATCTGACTGGTGAAATTCTGATCTTTGTGGTGCCTGCGAGCTTGGTCTTCATCTGACTGGTGAAATTCTGATCTTTGTGACCTTTAGTTGAAGTGTTCACCTGTCTTCACTTACTACTCTTGCTTCCAGCTCCACCATCCTTTGTATGTATTCCATATTCTGGTCCTAGTAGTGAGTGTAGAATTACTTTCAGCTGAATTCCAGCACATGCAGTCTCCATGGTTTTGGAGTGACTCCTGCGTATATGCTTGACAAAGATGGGTTTAACAAGCATGTGAATGTGGGGCAATGGATTTACAAAAATGCTATGCTCCCGCAACACTGATTTTTAGTTAGAAGTTGTCAGTCAAAGAGTTCTTTCAGAGGAGTGTGTCTCCACTGTGTTTATATAACTGAGTGAACGTTTTGAGGTGAGGTTGGATAAGTGGTGCTCTTCAGAAGAATGGTTAGA
>NW_022196900.1:50901368-50950958 GCF_008632895.1 Mastomys coucha | reverse complement strand
AAGCCATCTAGATTAAAAATAATAGACAGTGGTGAGAAATATTCCTTTTAGGCTGGATTGGAAGAGTTTGCAGACATAATCGCTCTAGGCCTGGCCTGCAGTAGGCCCTTCTGAAAGTCTTGTCATTGATGAACGACTGTTTACCACCAAGTGGTTTGCATGGTCAGTCTACTGTTATGCTATAATCCCTTTATAGAAATATTCACTTTGCATAAGATAAAATTGTAGCAGAGAGTGACTACTACTCAGAAACCAAATCAGAAAAGGTTCAGCCAGTGCTTCTTTGTAATTTCAAACTTTGATAATAAAGTAGTTTATTTAATGTTAACTGCACTGTGGATGCCATGTGTTCTCTCCTGCTACTCTCTAGAGCTTTAAACATTGCAAATGCCTCATTTCTTTTTGTTCACATTCATGTCTAAACTCAGTTGTTTTAGTTAGAGGTAGTTTCCATAGCAGCGGGTGACTTTGTCCTTTCTTCTTTTCTTGGTGAAACATTTAGCATAGGTCAGCCAGAATGGCTATGGGTTCTGGATATACAAGCTTTGCTTGTATTCCTTTAACTTCTTGGGGTTCAAGGCTACTCAAGAAGGGGGAACTTGGAATGCTCATGTCTTGTGTACCTATGTTATGCCCATCTGGTAGAGGTGCCTAGTATATCAAGTGTGTCAGAGAAATTGCTTTCTGACCTTGACTACCTCTTCTACTTTTACATTTATACATTAGACTTTAGCTAAAGGACAGAGGTACACTCTTCACATGTGGTCTTGGTTTTATTTATGCTTCTTTGTTGAGATCTGCTTATCTTGAATTGTGATGTGGTGAGAGTGTGAGACACACATACCTGTTTTCTTTTCTCCCCCCTGCTTACTGAAGCCTGTGTTCTAATTAAACCTAACAGCTAGGTTTTTAGTGGTAATGTTGACTCAACTAGAAGCTTGAGATTATACTGAAAGTAATTATATTCTGAAAAGAATATGTGTATGTTAATGACCAGCCATGGTTGCCTTTACAATACAGACAACCTAAGATGATTTTACTCATGCAGGCACATGACGTTGTGATAGAGAATCTTCTTCTTGACAAGAAATGCTAGCCCACATGGTTAAATGAGTGAGTGTACACCTGTTGCCTTGATTTGCCCTCATGGCTATTATTCTGCTTTGTTAGACTTTTTGTGCTCATGATGAGAAGGCAAAGACATGTGAGGTGCATGCAGGAGGTGTAGACTCTCTAGTACCCTGGATGGTTATTATCGTGCCTAGCTCAGTGTTTCTCTGAATTCTTGTATCTCCTCTTTGTAGACAGATACTCCTTTTAGTCAGAAGAAAGCTAGTGAGGATGCTGCAGGTGAAGAGAGGGTGGGTAGCAGTGGAAAGCAGACTGGGAGTGAGTAGAACTGCTGGTGAACTGCTAGGGTTTATTGTGGGCCATGGGAGTGCTGGCGTGTGATAACCAGATAGGTGGTACCTTCCTTGGGGAGCTGAGGCATTGCTTTGTAGGCAGCATAGAGTCAGCAATAAGCCTTGCAAAGAGATGGTTGTGGGATGCTGGCTATTTGGGGGAAGCTCCATGTAGTTCGGAATTGGAAAGTACATTGCAAATGGGATAAGCATGCAAGCAGAGTAATTAGGAGGCTTTCAATGGGCTTCTAACCCTGGTTTTAAATCCCAGTGTTTCTACTTTGTACAAATGTAATAAAATCCTCATTTATAGCTGGGCTAGGTGGTACAAGCCTAGAATCCTAGCTCTATGAGAGACTTGAGACAGGAGTATCATAAGTTCAAGGCCTGCCTTAACTACAGTATGAGTTTTAGGGTAGCCTAAGCAACTTAGAATAGACCTTGTCTCAAAATAAAGTAGGAAAGAAGGCTGAGAACATGGCTCACTCAGTACAACACCTGCTTAGCAAGTTACTAGGCCTACCTGCCTTCTGTATTACTTCCCTTCATTTGAAAATTGAACATCATATATATAATTAATTGAAAATAATATATAGGACTCATACTGCATGTGAAGATTAGATGAAATCTTTAAATTATTTGGCATAGAATAAGTAGTCAATAAACAATAGCCTTTTTTTTCTTCTACCTTTCCCTGTTTTAGTCAAAGGATTCTTTGAATTCTCTAAAAGGCAGTTAGTTAACAACCTTTTTTTTATACCAAAATTATGCAAATTCTGTGGAGGATTCAGGGTACCTTATTTTTCTTTTAATTAAACATCTCAAAACCACAGTTAATGCAGGCTTATAAAAACCATGTTTAAATTTAAGTTGGCTTGATACTCATAATGGAAGAAACATGATGAGGGGAAGTGAGTAGGCCTGTGTGATTGCGTAATTTCCCTGATTGTGAAGAGCATCAAGTGACTGCAAGGTTAGGCACTTCCTCTCCCACTGAGGCCAGACAAGACAACCCCGCTAGAAGAACAGATCCAGGGACAGACAACACTTCTTGGGATGTCGCCTGCTCCAGTTGTTGGGGACCCATATGAAGAGCGAGATGCATATCTACTACTTATGTGTGGGGAGGTCTAGGTCCAGCCCTTTGTATATCCTTTGGTTGGTGGTTCCGTCTCTGAGAGCTCCAAGGGTCTAGGTTAGTTGACTCTGTTGGTCTTCCTGTGGAGTTCTGATCCCCTCCAGGTCTCACAATCCTTCTTCTTCTTCTTCCTTGAGTCCTCAAACTCCATCCGCTGTTTAGCTGTGAATGTCGGCATTTGTCTGAGTCAGCTGCTGGATGGAGTCTCTCAGAGGATAGCCTTGCTAGACTCCTGCCTGCAAGCATAACAGTATCATTAATTGTGTCAGGGATTATTAGTACTTGCTTACTCATGGGAAGGGTCTCAAGATGGGCCCGTTATTGGGTGGCAAATTCCCTTAGTCTCCTCCATTCCCATGACTGCATTTCCTACAGACAGGATAAATTTTGGGTGGAAAGTGTTGTAGGTGGGTTGGTGTCCCTATTGCTCTGTTGGGGTGCCGGCCTGGCTACAGGAGGTGGCCTCTTCAGGTTCCATATCCCCAGTGCTGTGAGTCACAGCTAAGGTCACCTGCATTGATTGTTGGGCCCTTCTCTTATCCCAGGTCTCTGTCTCATCCTGGAGATGCCCCTACCTCCTCACCATCCAAACCCCTCCCCCATCAGTTGCAGATTTCCATTTATTCTCATGGCCATCTGGCCATCTCTCCTGTCCCTCCCTTCAGCAGATCCTGAACCCTCCCAACTCACCTTCCCATCCCCTCTCCCTCCCAGTTCCCTCGCTCCATCTGCCTCTCAGGACCATTTTATTTCCCCTTCTAAGTGAGATTCAAGCATCCTCACTTGTGCCTTCCTTCGTGTTTAGCTTCTCTGGGTCTGTGAAGTATAGAATGGGTATTTTTTATTTTATAGCTAATGTATATCCATTTATAAGTGACTACATACCAGGCATGCTCTTTTGGAACTTTTTTTTTCACTCAGGATAATATTCTCAAGTTCCATCCATTTGCCTGCAAGATTCATGATGTCCTTATTTTTAATACCTAAATAAGGTATTAAGGCATGGATGTACCATATTTTCTTTATCCATTCTTTGGTTGAGGGACATCTAGGTTGTTTCCAGTTTCTGGCTACTTAAGAATAAAGCTGCTATGAACTTAGGTGAGCATGTGTCTTTGTGGGATGGTGGAGTATCTTTTGAGTATACCCCCAGGGAGTGCTATAGCTGGGTTTTTAGGTAGAACTATTGAGGCCATGCACTTTTAAAGTAATGCAAACTAAAATAGATAAGGCTGTAATCCAGATGTGAGGCAGTGCTTGGGCTATTGACACTATCTATATTTAAATACAGTGTTTAGAGATCTGGGGTTAAAAATTGCAGCAATTGAAGTAAAAATTTCCATCTTTCTTTGTCACCATTTGTGACCGTGCTAAATGTAGTTTAACGTAATAGCATCTGCTTCAGATGTCCAGGACAGGCGATGACACTAATGATTAGGAAAATGTTTTCTGTCCAGTGTTCTCATTTCATATGAGAGCCTTCTGAAATTCTGCAGTCTTGTTGCCTATTTAGATGTTGGGAGCTGCAGAAGGGGTTATCCAAGCTTAACCTGAAAGACTGACAGATTTTCTATGGTAGCATTTTAAAGAAGCATTTTTCTTTGTCTAATGATAATGATGCCAACTTCATACTCATTAAGCACTTTAGTTTGTAAAGTGCTTTGACATATTTTCTGCTTGATATTTGTACATAACAAAAGCTTTTAAAGAAAGTAGACCCTTCCCCCCCTTTCCCCTTTCTCTCTTCCGAGAAAATAGATAATTCAAAGGGCTAAATGGTTTGAGTCTCTGGAAAGTTTTTCTTAGGTTCATGGAACCTGCGATTACATCTCTACCTTCTTTCATTCCTTGTACTCACCAGGTGATAGGTCCTGTTTTCAATAACTTGGAAATATGCTTGTGTATAATTACACAGGTGATTCTGCACACGGAGACTTAACATTTGTCCCACTGTTCAGTTCTAACTCAGGGAACTAGCCCTGTGACCTTGTATCCACCCGGAAGCATGTGTTTTGAGTGTACTTTGCACTACTAATGTGAGGATGGCATGGGAAGTCAGAGCCCACAGAAGTGGAGTGAGTGCAGAGTGTTTGCTCTGTGAGGGTCAAGGGCATTGCCTGAGTGCTGAATCACCTTGACTTACTTCCTCTTAAGAGGGATGTCTGGGATTGTGTGAGTGGTGGGATTAGTAAGGTGTGAGGAAAAGAAATGTGTGCCTGTTGTGTGGTGGTAGCATTAGCTTTTTTGCTTTTTTTTTTTTTTTAAGCTTTAACTCATGTACATTCTTAGGCAACCTATCTGCTAGAAATGTCCTTGGGATGCTTCCTCCAAACTCTCCTCTCATTGGAATTACAAATAAAAATAACCTGTTAATTGAATGCAAATTGTTGGAATGTAGTAAATAACTAGGACTTTAATTACCACAACAAGTCGCAGATGTACCTAAGCCTTTTTTTCCTAGCTGGGATGTAGGTTTTAAATAAAACTGCCATTAGAGGAGAGAGCAGGAGAGCTGGATCAAGGGAAGTAAAATAACTATTTTGGTGTGACTCTTGTCTTTAAAGATGCCCCAACTTACCTTACTAAATAATTCATAGTTGTGTGTCTAAATTGAATGCATTTACCCCTTGGGATTTTGCACAATGTTATACAGGTAAATTCCAGTAAGACAGCACACTTCTCCGAAACAAGGGGCATGGACAAAACAAAGGAGGGCGCTACTCTGCTTCCCATGGTGCCTTAACCATTACACAACTGTGTGTGTCCTAGGATAGCAGCTCTTAGTTTTCAGTTTCTTCTAAGTCCTACAGATATTTGTAACCTTGCACCATTATGAAGAAAATGTACATACCTTGTTGTATCAGCTGACATTTCAGATGCCTTTATTTTTTTTATAAACTGCTTAGGGTTAAAAGCTAAGTATAGCATTTGAGATCTTTTTTCTTTTTCTTCCTTCCTTCCTTTCTCTCTCTCTCTCTTCCTTCCTTTATCTCTCTCTTTCTTCCTTCCTTTCTTTCTTTCTTTCTTGTCCTTTTAAATGACAGTGAAGAGTAAAATGTTACCCTAAGTGGCCATATGGAGGATTGTGACCCTTTATAACAGTTGTGAGTTAAAAAGTGGTATTTCTGTCCATAAGCCTTTCTTCTCTTTTATATTCCCTTTGAAATTAAGCATTCCTCCTGTTCTGGATCTTAAATATGACAGAGTATTTTAGTGTCTCTATCATACAGAGGAACCATGTTTTTAATCTACCTTAGGAGAACACTCAACTACTGGGATTAATGTGAGGATTTCCAATCAGCCTTTCACAAAATGTTCTACCCTGAGGGAGTTCCTGATAGCTGTGATTTCTGTAGAAGAATGTGAAGTTAATCCAGTTTCTGTGCTGATTACTATGTGAGCTGTCTTAATTTAGTAGTTCACATCTATCTGCCTGTATGCAACAACCCTGCTACAGAAACAGAAGGTGAAATTGACTTGATTCTCACTATACTCTGTTCCCTTTTAGGTTCTGCAGTCAAATAAAGCCTTGGAAATTAATTAGGCCCACTGATTCATCATTGGAAGTTAATAGTTTAGTATATTCCATGTAATACCAAGACGTAGTCAACCCACAGGCCCATTTCACTATTTTACAGTAGGACAAATGGCCCTGTGAAGGAAAGTGTACTCTCACTTCACATTTATTAAATGGTGTCTGTAATTTTAAAACTTTTTGGGGAAAACAGATTTTTTTCTTGTTCTTGAGTGACTTAAATGGATTCTTAATACAAAACAACTTTCTTGGGAGTGGTGGCACACACATTCATTCGTTTGTTCCTTTGTTATTTTGAGACAGGGTTACTCTGTGTAGTCTTTATTGTCCTAGAACTATCTCTGTAGACCAGACTGGCCTCAAGCTCACAGAAATCTGCCTGCTTCTGCCCCCTACCCCCAGTACTAGGATTAAATGCTTGTATCATCATGTCAGGGCAGGGGGTGGTAGTACTTTAAGACCAGGTCCCAAGAAGTAGCTCAGGCTGCTTTTGAACTCATCCTGGTCCTTATGCTAACCCATACATGAGGGCTGGGATTGCAGGCATGTGAAACCATGTTGCCTGACTTTAGCTAAGCCTGTAAAAGTAAATGATGGTTGAGTTTTACATTTGCTACTAAATGAATGAATACTGAATTGTTTTTTGAAGAATGCACTATAAATTCTTGCAGAGAATAGCTTGATTTAATACCCAAGGTATTTGATTTTTATGCAAGGTTTCCCGAGACTTTTCCTTCTCTTTAAGGTCCAGCTCTCTGTGTGGAAACCTTTCCTTTGTTTATTCATCTTGTATTCTTAGTCCCTAGCAAAAAGTACATATTTTGGTGATTTTGTTCGGATACAAGCAGTTGGAAAGAAAACCAAGTTTTTTTTTGTTTGTTTGTTTGTTTTGTTTTTTGATAGTGGATTTAAGCAGTTTGATGCTACAAAGTGTAGCCATTGAGCTATATGCTTTCTCTGGAGTATATTCTCAATCTGATGGTTTCCCCCTGACAGCACTTTGGTCAGAGTCTCTCATACTTATGTGCCTGGGTTATTGTGATTACTAACTTGCCTGGGCTAACTTCTTCCAGATTTACTGAGCCCTGCTGGTCCTCCCACTCAGGAGCCACATAGAACTCTTTATATTGAAACCCTTTTGTAGTTTCTTTTCTTCAGATGACCTTCAAGGCCTGATGTGATCCGGCTTCATCACCTCTTTGACTGGCCTCTCACTCACTCTCTTCATCATGTAGCTCCTCATTGCTGTACATAGCAGCTTAACTTGGACCTGCCTGGAATATTTGTCTTGGTAGTCCAGTGGGGTCTACAATTGTTTTCTCTTACATTCCAAATTGCTGTAACAGAGCAAGTAGCAGCTTTATTTTTTTAAACACAGTACATGTTACTTTCTGACTATAGGTCAGAAGTCCATTCAGAGTAGGTCTTAGTCAGCCAAGATGAAGTTCCCTGTGGAGGCTTGAGGAGGAAAGGTTTGCTCATCTGCTTTACCTGTTAGAGGCTGACTGAAGCCCTTATGGTGCTGTGACTTCTGGAGAGGGTGACTTTCCCATTCCCTTCTTTGATGTACAGGAATCATGGATACTTTTCTGCGTTCTCCTGGATGATGTAGGACAATCTAATGTTTATGAGCTCTGTTTATTAGCAATCCTAATTCCCCTTGTGTAATATGACAGATTTACAGGCTACAGTTGAATGGGATGTAGACATCTTGGATGGACTCTATTCTCTCCACACACTAACCAGCTTACTTCTGTTTGCAATAATGCTGGCTCAAAGGTTATCTTCTCAATGACATCTGCTGTTTATTAATTGAAACTACCATCATTAATCTCAATTCTCATTGCTACTTCCTCTGCTCTACATTTCCCTTCATTTCAAAACATGCTTTCTTTATATGTGTTCTTCTGGCTCTGCTTTATATATCTTCTATTGCATGAGTGCACCCTGGTAGTTTCTTCTTGGAGTCAGTTCCCCTTGTCACCTAAAGCTTCCCATAGACCCTAGGAGGCACATGCAGGTGTCTATTGAATGGATGAGCAGGATGGGAAGTCTTTTTAATTTAATTTAATTTATTTTCCAACTGACTAACATGATTGGCTGTAATAAGTGCAGAACAAAGGGATGAATTTGGGGCCCTGCATTCACCTTCACCCACAAAGCTCATAGCCTTTAATCCTGCCAACTCTGAAACTCCAGACCTACATACAAACTGGCATCAAAAGAGACTTGAATTGTGTGTAGAAGCTGTAATGGGCCAGTAGATAATACTAGCTGCTAAAGAAAGTTTCATGTGGTATTTATTCCTGCAGCAGGTTGGTCTCATGTTAACCTCAAGGACAACTATCTGAGTCTGAGGTTGAAGAGTTTAAGGAGCTGGTGAGATAAAGTGATATAAGGTTGACTTGACAGGAGTTTTATGATCTAGGGGTTTATATGAAGCTTAAAGACCAATTATTGTGTAGGACTTATGAAGCAAAGAGTTTTAAAGAGAACACACCAACTGTTCATCCTCCTAGCTCATGGGTTATCTCTGATTTCAAAGCTTGGTTGAGTATTATCTTGTTTACTTCAAAAAATCCAGAAATGTTTCATGAAGCTGTCATTGTAATGATTTCAGTGGGAACAATAAAGTATTACCTGCAGCAGTGGTGACCTCACAGACATGTGATTTCATCTGTCTTCAGGCTGCTTACTCTGCTCTCATAACCTATGCCCCTGCCTACTTTATATTCCAGTTTCTTAGCGGGAGTTCACTAAAGGAAGAAGGTCAGGATCCCATTCCTCTCATCTTTACTTTTTAAACTTCAGAGATAGGTTCTTCCTTCCACCTTGTAACTTCAACTTGGTGTTTAGAGGAAGTCATTACAAGGGTTCTGCCCTGGTGGTATACACCTGGAGATGAGTGTATCCTAGCCCCAAAGAGTGTGGAGTCATTGTATCCAAACTGGGTCTTTTAGTCTGAGAGAGATGCTGGTCCTTGCCTTTAGCTAGGATTCTTTTGTAGAGACATCATTTATATTTGCCTAGCCTTCCTAGCCAGTATCAAATTCAAACCATTTAAGACCTGTAACTTAAGTATAATGGATTTCTGAATTCCTTTGTATCAAAATTTATTTTCTGTTGGCTTGGCTTTCTGTTCTCTTGGCTTTTGACCATTTTGCTAAGTGATCTCTAAATCCCACATGGTCTATCTTCATAACTGTACTGGACAGAGGTCTGGGACTTACCTGTGCCATGTTTCAGGATTTGTTTTGACTTTTGAGTTTTTATAGTTGGCAAACTGTTCCTGAGGTAGAAATCGCACACCTGTTCACTTCAGAGATAAATGGTTTCCTTTGCTAAGCTGTGTAATAGCAATGTGGATTTCAGGGAGTGAGTGCAACTGGTGGAATGCTCCCAAAATGGAAAATATTCTTTCATTGTTATGTTTATTGTGAAATACTTGAGGCTGCGCAGAAAAACAAAATGTTGAGTTTACATATATTAAAGACGGTGTGGTTCACCCTTTTACTCCCTAACCTTGGAAGAAACTGCTCTTGATCTTCCCGGTACACATCTCTCAGAGGGAGACCATCAGCAAAGCAAGACAGTAAGGTACTGGGCTTGTCTGAGGGACAAAGAGGGTTTAGATGCCAAGGCTGGAAATAGTAAAAGGATGCAGGGCACTCAGTGTTTGTAGTGTACCTAGTGTTTAATCTGATAGGTAGCAGGTGGCTGTTGATGGTTTAAGAAAAGCTCCCTAGAAAAGTGAATGTGGCTTCAGATGAGGCAGGACCATTGGAGAGGCTATAAGTCTGAGAGCCTATATCAGTTTTACTTAATTCCCCACCCCCTTAATGCAGTGGTAGTTTTCACACTCCTAGGCTTCACTCAGGATAGATCAGTGTGGTACCACTGAGCCAGATTGCCAGCCTGGGAACTGGTATGAGGAGTGGAGGAGTGGAATGTTAGGGCAGACTGAACCAGCCTCACTAGGAGTTTTGGAATGATCATCTCAGCTCACTGTTATAACTCTGACTTGTACAGATCTGATGTCTGTATCTGATGGTATTTAAGCTTTGGAATCTATTCTCCTAGCTCAGTCATAACACCAGGTGAACTTAACACGAGAATTCTCAAGATATTTTAAAAGTGACTAGAGTCTGTCTTACATGGTGGCTGTCTGGAAGAGGTTTTAAAATAGCAAAGATTATCTTAGTTTACAGAATGTTTCTGCTGTTGTTTTGTTTTTTAACTATGTAGATTAAGAAATGGAAACTTTTCATGTTTTTATATGTAGTTGGGAAACTCCTGGGCCAGTTTAACTTCTCATATTTTTACTGTTGCCAGCTATGAGAAACAAAGTGCTAGTTTTGATTTCAGAATTCCACCAGTGTAAGAACAAGTAGATGCAGAAGTACAGAGTAATGTTCACAAGAAGTACACATAATTGAAAGAAAAAAGAAGGGAAGAAAAAAATCAAACATGGAAAGCTTTAGTGCCTGTTGTAGCTAAATTATACAACCTCGAAAAAAAAAGCTACCTTGCCCTGTGAGATCCATGCTCCCATCAAACTGTTCCTCACCATTATCTCCAGCAGCTCAACGCAAGTATAGAATATTCTAGATTGATCTATGAAAGTGCCTTTTCATAAATTATTGTGCTGAGAATAACAGGATAAAAAGCAGTCTGAATTGGCACAATTGATGTCTAAATTAAGAGGTGAACATATATGAAACATTTTTTTAAGCCTTAAAATTAATGGCTCTGTTTCACTGAAATACAGCTTTTTTTTTTCCTTTCCAAAGAGCCTCAGAGCCAGTAGAGTCTATAAATAGCGCACAGCCGGGTTGTCTGTGGTAGATTGAGTGGAGCAGAATCACCTGTCCTTAAGTGAAGGGGAAGTAGCTTTACATTTTTAGTAACTGAATTGTTGGCCAGCATAAAGGTAAGGGCCATGTGAGCAACTTATTTATAACTTCCCATAAAGGTGTGTGTCTGCCTCAAGCGGAGAGACTGTCTGGCTGCTGAGAATGTAAAAGTGCAGTGGAATCATTTTCCATCAGTGGCCCTCCCAGCTTAGTCGCTTCAGTAGAAGCTGTTCACATCTCTGGGGCTTGCAAAGGAGGGTGTCAGTAGATGAGCTCATTAGTGTCTCTCTCCTATGGAATATAGGGGATGAGGCCATTAAATCATTTTAACCATGGTTTTAGGTAATATTTGGATATTAACTCCTGAATGTATTCTGGACATATATTTTGGCTTGGTTTAACCTGTTGGGTGTGGTTGTCCTGCTTCAGGAAAGTTGGTCTCTTGTCAAACTATTTCATGGCTATAAATAAAGCATGTTACTCTTATCTCAGGTTAAATGTAACTGTTCAATGAACTGTTCGATGAAGACAGCAGGGTTAGACTAAAGTCTCTGCCTACGGTGGGAGAAAGGAAAAAGAGCAAGGCATTTGCATGCATCCACTGAGAAGCCTTCAAATCCGTTCATAGATGCCAGAGTCCACTCTGTGTTCACATTTCATGTGAATTATGTACAGTCAGGCTTTTAACTCTGAAGCTGAAACTTGCAGTTACTAAAATGTAAGGAGATAGTTTTTTCAGCCCTTGTTCATTATCTATTTCTGAGCCTGGGTTTTCCTAGTGCCATGTTTGTCATTTTAAGCATATGGGTATATAGCTAAAAAGTAAACTTTGGCTTTTGGGCCACTATCAGAGCTCCGTTTAGTTTTCAGGTAAGCTAAATAAGGGATAAATGGCCCAGTTAATGCTATTCAAGGCCTCCTGGCAGGACTAATTTTAAAGTATGGTGGATTCACAATTTACATATTATAAAAATATTCACTTGATTTCATTCAGGGACAAAGCTGACTTCCTATACAGTCATTACTCCAAAAAAAAAATCCTATTTATTAGTCTAATTATTTCAATAGGAAGATATTGGTTTACTGCCTCTTAGTATATGTGAACAGTTCTGGGTGAAACTTGGTAGAGACTAGTGTGACTGTAGTGGCAGAATAACCTCGGGGGACTTGGTTCCCTTTTAATTTGAAGTCCCAGGATTAGGGATCATTTGTAGTATAATGTAACAGTGTGGGCAAATACAGCTTCGCTTAATGTCCCTTTGATATTTAGGAGAGAGAGTGCTTTTATGCAAAGCAATCACTTTATGAATCGCTTGACTGCTTTTCTCACTAAAATTTCATTCACATTTCCTCCCTTCTACCACATCCATGAGAGGACTGCATGTAGTATTTTCATTTCATTTATTTACTTTTTTATTATTTTTGAAATGGAATTTAAGGTAGTTTTTAAAGATAGATACCAAGACAAGTAGGTAGTACCATTTTAAAATCAGGCTTTAATTACAAATACTTAACATTTATGCAAGAAAACTACATGTTAAAATAAATTTGGAAAGATTAGATTGGAATTGCCTCAAATTCAATTAAGCCCCACTGCATGGACGTGCTGGGAATATGAAGACAATCACTGTAAATTTGTGCAAGCTGACATGTTGCATTACCTTGCTCTACTCTAACGTATGGTACTTTTTGTGTCCATATTGCAGACGGCAACTCCAAACTAACATGGCAGTCAGACTGTGTGATGTGGCTTCTCTGCTTAGAAGCGGTTCGTGGGCAGCAGAGCCTTGGACCGGGGTCTGTGGGATTTTTCTTAAATTCTGTAGGCTACTTTTTTTAGCATGTTGCAGAAGTGCCGAGGCCATACCAAACACTTGAACCTTTAATTTGGCATACTAATGTTCTTATGTACTGTGGTATGGCCATCAATAAGTATTAAAAGCACATTGCAATTTTAACGGTGGTGGTATATATAGATCAGAACCGTGCTGTTCTATGTAACTGAAATAATTGAAATTAGGATTTTAGTGCAGACTCAAAAGAGTGACAAGCTTTTTTAAAAAACAAAAACGAAAACAAAAGTTTTGGTATGGTCTGAATACTAAGTTACCGTAATTCTTTACATTCTGTTTACTATGTATTTTTTTGGTTACTACATTTTGAAGTTATTTACAATTCCTGATTCTAAAAAAAAATTTGAAATTGTAAATCTGGCTGAAAACTATTTGCCCAGTAACTGTTGAAAGACTGTGCATTCTGTGAACAGTTGTGTTGAGCCTGTCAATGGAATATGCATTATTTGGAAAATATAGCACATTAGTATCATTTTATTCAGAGCAGATGGTCCTATAGCTAAAAGATGCTGCGATTTTTTTTTTTTTCAGTGCACACAGCCTACTGCAGCTGTTCACTTGAATGTTGGCTTAGGAGCTCATTCTTGCCACCTGAACATGGAAATAAATGTGCAATTAAGTGAGAGTGTTTGCTGTCCTTACTACACCCTGCTAATTTCAGTCAGTGAACATTTATATTTCACATGCCATCCCAATGAGCTCTAGACCGAACCTCACATTTGGGCTTCTTGTACTTTGTGTACATACCCTTGCTTTTGAATGATGAGTTTACTTTAATGGGCCTTGGCCTCTTTCTCTCGTAGTACATGGTTTTTACAGTTGATGAGTAGAGGTAGCCCTATGAAAGTTTTGTGTGAGAAGAGTAATTCACAACCAACCCTCAAACTGGAACAGACAGACTTTTACCAGAAAATCTGAAGCCTCCCTTCTCATTTTCAAATAATGTCAATTATAATATATTTTGATTTTTTCATACAGAAGTCCAAATATTTATTTATTATTCTTTAAGTATTCACTGAGAATACTTACCCAAGAAAAGCAGTTTAAATCTTGGGGTGGTGGGGGGAGTTCATTTCTTTGGAAAAGAAATGAAACTGTTGAAAGGTTACAGGTTGGTTATTTCCTCACTACTCTGGCTTGAGTTCCTTTTTATCTCCATTATGCTGATTCTTGTCCCTCACCAGTCTGGATATGGTCTGTTGGCCAGTCCGTCTGGTGCTGCTTTCTTAGGTAAACTTCTCCTGGCAATTGAGATTTTGTATCCACAGATGTACACTTTCATTTTTTTGTAGGCAGTTTGCTTTTTAAAAGACGTTTTCCCCATTCACCTATAATCAGCCCCTTTCCCCCTCTACCTTGCTTTTTTCTTTTATCAAATTCTTTGCCTTTCCTGCATTAAAGCCTCCTAAAGCTAGCATGCCATCCTTCTGAGTTGTCAGGTTTGAGCAGTTCTTTGGGGAGCTGAGAGGTATATTCGATGAGACAGAGTGTAATCTTTTCACTGATGCTTTGATTTTTGGATTCCCCCATAGTCTTGGCTGTCCAAAGTTGGACAGTTATTGGAAAACACTTTTGGAGAGTGTGGGGCTGTGGTTCATAACTCTTTTGTTCAAAGCCCATCAAATTACTTTTAGAAAACTACATCCAAAATTGTATAATAAATGATTTTTAGAGTAGTTGGAACTGTTTGAGGCAATTTTCCCCAACTCTGCTGTTCATCTTTTTTTTTTGGTTTATGGACACCTTGCTCCTTGTGTTTTCTATAGCCTTGGGCTGGCCTGTTTGCAGAAGTTGTGTGTTTATATTGTTGTTTTTGTGAACTGGATATGCATTTTTTGGTCTTGTGTTCTTAAAATTAGAGTCAAGGCAAAATATTATCCTGAATTGTTTGTGGATGCTGTTTTGGTGCTGTGGATCAGATATTTGTTGGTGGTCATCAGCTGCCAAATTGACAAGATGGTTAAATAGAGTCTACAAACGTAGACAGAATATTCATATATTTACTCCCAAGTTAACTTACCCTTTCACTTCTGAACATATAACATCTATTTTTTTTAATTTCTTACCAATAATAGTGGTACAAAATAATGTTAATCAAAAACATTTCAGTATGTAACCAAAACAGTACATGTTGACAAATTTTTATTTTTGTAAGTACTTTTGCTCAAAGCTCCTTGATTTTGTTACCGGATGCCTGTCAGTCTTAGGTAATTGACTCTTGTGAACTGAAGAATTCTCTTCAGAATTACTATAGCACTTTTGTTTGTTTGCTTGTTTGTTTTGGCAGCATGTTAAGCATTTTTGTTTTCTAGAATAATTTTTAGTCAGGACACAGTTCTGTGCCCTTTGGTATTAAATCACTTCCTCTGTGGATACTACAGGTGAGTTGAGGGTATATGACTATACTCAGGATATGATTCTAGAAAATGTTTCAACATTTAAATTGTGCTTATGTGCATGTATGGAATATGTATGTGGAAATATAATTGTAGCCTTATGTTGAATAGCTTAATATGAAATACAATTAGTGTAGGTGTTGCGCTTTTTGTTGAAGCTTAATTGTAATCTCAGCAGAATGACTTGTGTTTAGTGACACGTGTTTAACTCTTGGGTGGAATCTCTAATAGGTTGTGAAATATGAATTCTGACATTTCTTATTTTCTCTGTTTTTAGCAGGTAATTGCTGCCATGGAAACACAACTGTCTAATGGGCCAACTTGCAATAACACAGCCAATGGTCCAACCACTGTAAACAACAACTGCTCCTCACCAGTTGACTCCGGGAACACGGAGGACAGCAAGACCAACCTAATAGTCAACTACCTTCCTCAGAACATGACACAGGAAGAACTAAAGAGTCTTTTTGGGAGCATTGGTGAGATAGAGTCCTGTAAGCTTGTAAGAGACAAAATAACAGGTATGCAATTTTATGTAGATGGTTGACATTTAAAGGACCATGGGTCAGGATATGAGGAAATGTTTTGGGAAAGCTGTATCTGATTTTTAATTAATTAATTTATTTATTTTTACTGTTGTCTAAAGACTGGATCTCACTCTGTACTGCAGGTTGGCCTGCAGCTCATGATGTAGTCAGGCTGGTTTTGAATTCTTGACAGTCCCATATTGCTTACTGAATGCTGAGATTGCAAGTGTGAGCTAGATGTATTTTAACTGAACACTGAATTTATTCTGAGATGAAGGATGCTGCTTATTGAAAAATGTGTGTGTGACAGTGACTTTCAGTTTACACTTTGTTTTGTCAGTACCCCTGAGCTTGCATAACTGAACATTTCAATAGTGAACTATAAAGAGAATATTTTGTTTTAGAAAGGGGAAGGGGTAACTTACAATAAAATTCTCCCATCAAGTCACTTTGATCCTTCTGCTTATAGTAGGTATGATAAAGTACTGGTTAATATGTTTCTAGTTATAAATAATTGCAATGGTAGAATTAGAGAATAATGGGAGTTTGTATTCTGTTTCTTAACAAGAAGGTATAGAATATGATCATCCTTTTTACTGTAAAAATAAAGAAGAAAAGATGGAAAGTTGGGCCTAAGTAATTCTCCATTTGCTGAATTTGAGTAATAGGTAGTTAAAAAATAATTTTAGTGTCCCTTTTTAAAAAAATCTGAGTATGTTCTTATTTAAGCCCAAATCTATTTAAGGAGCATGTTCTTGGAATAAGAGTTAATGATTCCTACTGGAATTGTTTTAAAATGCTAAAACCATATGGCATTAAGTGTAGATAGACCCCCCTTAGGTCTTTCATGTCAACTTTGGTGGTGCATATAACCCCTTTACACAGTTTATAAACAAGCAAATCATACTAAGTTTTGAAATGACTAAAGTTTCCTTAAAAGTGGTATGAAGGGTCAGGCCAGGCATTTGATTTGTAAACTGGTCATGTGACCATGAACAAGCTAGTTCCTGGCTTCATTTCTGGTTAATTGACATTAAGGACAGAGATCATAGTGGGGGGCATTTAGGACTTCCATCCAGGTGATAAACTGAGCAGCTCTGTAATTGAAGCTCGGAGTCTCGTTTTTTCAAGATCTCTAAGTTCCTGGAGCCAGTGTCTATGCTTGAGCCTCATTGTTCTGTTCCCTGACGCTACAGACTGAAGACCACAGACAGCTTACTTATCACATCAGATTAAAAGGAAACACATTTCCTCCAAGACATAGTGAATAATCCTATATGTTGCTTCTGTGTTCGTTATCTTGTCAGGAGAATTCTTCAGTTGTTGAGAACTCACACTCAGATGGATCCAATTTTTCTTTAGTCATGTGCTTGTGCATGCGCCTGTGTGTTTGCATGTATGTGTGTTTTGAGGGGTGCAGAATGGCAATTGAACCAAACTCTTCATATGTGCTATAGGTGAGGTTCTATCACTGAGATGTATTCCTGGCTCTTTTTAGGTTTCCTTGACAAACATAGGACTGCCAGTATATGAATTTAATAAAGAGCTTTTGAAAAGTTGGGCAAGGTAGAAAACAATTCTGTCCTCTCTACTGGATTTTATCTTTACGTTTTTAGTACAACAACAATTTTTGCTTGTGTATTATTTTTAGGCTTTTGAAATAAGTAACAAAGTGTGGTAAATGACATGCAGGCTGTAACATCAGTTTCTGTGATTTCTTGTTCAATTGTTCTGTGGCAACCCTACCAATATAGGATGAAGATGCTTGACTAGTGTGTAAAAAAAAAAAAATCACTTTTCTTTTTATGAAACTGGGAGTGATAAGTGAAAATATTAAAAAGCTTATCCATCTTTCATATTAGACATTTGCCACAGAAATCATTGTAGGAGATTTTCCATATCTTATCCCTGGGTAGATATCAACTGGAATGATCTTATTTTTTCATAAACACTTTCCAGGACTGTTATGAGGCATAATGGGGTAAGTCTGAGTTCTGAGTCTTTATATCTATGGGTTCTTTGGCTCAGTGTAGTAAGAAGTGCTAATGTAAACATGTGGCTTACCTCAGACACAGTTAGATGCTGAAATGGAAGTGATTCTTGATGTCCTTTGCTTCCCTATCCTTGCAGTTATAGTTCGTGATTGTATAATTTCTATTAAAATATCAGGAAGGGATATTAACTCACAGCGGTGCCTGAAACCAGTGCAAGCCCAAACTAGATCAAATTCAGCATGGCAAAGGGAGGTGGGCACACAATCCTGCCTCTAACCATGGAGTGATTTGCAATTGTTAGCTGATGAGAAAATAAGGGTCAGTTTTCTTTTAAGAGTGTAGCCCCTGGTAAGTTGACTGTACTCCAGTGGAAGACCACACATTCAAGAATATTTTGGGCCATACATACTCATCTTGAAGGGTTTTGAAGAAAATTATTGGATACAGGGTTGGGTAAATCAAGAGTAGTTAGTGGGGTGAATATTAGGAAAATGCATTGTGTGAAACCTGAAACCCTTAAGTAATAAAACCTGAAGATTGGAGTTGGGTGTGGTGGCTCACTCCTTTAATTCCAGCACTCATAGGTAGAGGCAGTCAAATCTCCTGAGTTTGGACAGCAGCCTGTTCTACACAGAGAAAGTTCTAAGACAGCCAGGTCTACATAGAGAATCCCTGTCTCAAACTCATCCCTCCCAGCCCAAATAATAATAAAATAAAAGCATTGGACCCAAAATATTTTAGTATGGGATAAAGTAAATACTTTCAGACAGACATCATTTTTTACATTTCAGTTTTTAATTTCCACTTGGAGTTTTTCTAAAATAGTCACTGAGAATATAAGGAAAACTGTCCAGAGAGCCAGTAGCAAGTCCAGGAAATCCCACAGTGACTGGCATAGTCACACTGGATGGTTTTCCCATTCATTTTCTTTGAGATAGTTTTCTGCTATGTAGTCCACACTGTTCTGAAACTGGCCATTTTTCTGGTTCATCTTTCCAAGAGCTGGGGATTAGAAGTATATGGCACTCGTAAAGGCTTTAAAAGCTACAAAAGCCCTCAACAATTATTTAAGCACTTACCAAACAGTTTAGTCTGAAGTTCTTGTGACTGTGGTTTGGTCAGAGGTGATGTTTGCACTTGTATGACGAGCATGGTACTAGGAAGTGTAAGTTAAGAAGCCCAGGACTAGAACAGCGGCCAAGGTTCTAATCTTCTCATTCTTTGCCTGGGCATTTTCTCTTGCCAGTTCTTGGTGGTAAGAACTTGCTTTGGATTTAACCGCAGAATAAACTAATAGATAATTAGCTTGAGTAGAACTTTTACAGAGCTATTAATGGGCCATCTTGTGGAGAGGGTGTTATTTGGAAAGGGAATGGATGAGTTTTGAGGTCAAGACTGAAGGTTATACCACCTAGATAAGAACACCCACATTTATCTCACAGTTGGATCTGTGGTTGTGTACTTGAGTGTTTCTCATATCTGGTAACAAATTTGCCTAAGAAAGAGAACAAAACCAACCATCCATCCAGCCTTAGATTCTGGATGCTTTGGAAATCTGAAGCCAAAGATCTCCACAGCTGATTGTGAGGCCTCAGCAGTTGAGGAAAAATGGGAGTCTCTTGAACTGTGTGCCCAGGCATTCTAGTAAATGCCAGTGCATTCTAGCAAGCACAAGGCACTAGGTCTCCTTCAGACTTCCTGACTAGGAATCCTGAGGGAGTCTCAGAACACTATAGGAGCCTGTGGAATTTTCTTTAGTTCATCAGGAAGACAGCAAGAGGGGTTCCTAGGTCTTCCATTTGCTTGGTATTGGAGGGGCTGAGTAAGGCGCTGAAATTGAGGTAACTCATTTGTGACTAGCTTAAGCTTAATGGGTCCCTTCATGACCACTGGTCTCTGATGAGTTCATTCTTAGCATCTAGGACTACAGGTTTTACAATTCGAATCTTGGGGCACTCTCTTTACTGACTACCTGCCCCCATGAGTATCCCTTATGTAATTTACTTTCCAAATCAGGATAGTTCTGTCATAATCATGTTTCCTTTCTTGGAAAAGGAAAGGCTCAGAGTTACATTTGGGCCTCAGCTAATGGGGGCCGCTTGTATATCTTGGTGTGGTGCCTCTCTCTTACTCATTGACATCCTATGAGGGCACCTTCTGTGCTGACTTTATTTGCATCCAGTTAAAAGTTTTCCAATAGACAAAAAAGAAAGACCGATGCAAAGTAAACAAACAAAAACTCCAGGGACCAGACTTTGCAGGTGTTGATCACCCTTGTTAGGTATAATTGAATGGTAATAGAGGTTGTTTCCTCCCTTTAGGGCGGTGTAGCCAAATTCATTCTTAGCTTCCTGAGAACTTTAGAGCTGGTTTTTATCCTTGTTTACTCTACCAGAACACTGTGATTTTTCAAACATTTTATACAGATTCTCCCTCCTTTTTTAAGTAATTCTCTCTCGTTTTTTAATGCATCAGGATTGAAATGGATAGTGGTATTTTTTTATTAGTCTAATACATACCTTCGAATTTAATAGCATTTGTTTGCTTTCAGTCATGGCGGACAAAGGCTGTTTTGATGAATGTTAATTTGAAAATACAGTGCTGTATGTCAGTTATTATTTGGAGTGGATAGAGTGTCAAGTGATCAAGAATTCTGAGACAAGTAGTTAGCAACAGCAGGGTGGCCAGGCGTGTGGGTGGGCAGGAACTTCAAAAACACCCATTCTGAGCCTCTGTGTTGTTTAATCATAAGGTTAGAGGCAAGGCTGTGTGCATTTCCAGATCTGAAGCCCAGGATAAGCACTTTGTGGGTGTTTATCTATCCTGAATAATTTAGTTTTAGATTTTAGAGCTAAATTAACATAAAATAAAATTTGCATCAGATTTATGGACCTACTATGAAAATTTGAAACATCTCAAACCACAGAAACTTCTGGATTTTATCAGTATATCATTAGACAATATCATTTTTGATGTATCTTCTTCCTTTCCAAAGGTTATATAGTTAACCATTACGAGAGATTAACATTACAAAGATTTGTCACAAAGGTTTGAGGAAGGCTTTTGAATTTATTCCAGACTCATTTTTGTTGTGTTACTCAAACGGTTTGTGTGTGCGTGTATGTATGTGTGTTGGGGGGAGTATGGTATATGCATGTGAGTGTATGGGTATGTGTGTGCTCTTGAATATGTATGAAGCTCAGAGCAGGGCATCCAAATGGATCTCCACATTGTTGCCTTGAGATTGGGTCTCATTAAACTGCAAACTGTCCATCAGCCTTGGTGGGCTAAACAGGGAGCTCTCAGGATCTGCCTATCCCTGTTGCTTAAAGTTGTTTGGCCATGCCAAGCTTTTAACATGGATGCTAGAAAATTTGAACTCAAATCTAAATCTTGAAGAAGTCCTCTTGCCCACAGACACATCTCTCCAGCCCTATGCTAGGTAGTTTGAAATACTGTTTTCAAACTCATGTGTATATGTATGCCTACATGAATTTATATGCAACCATGTGCATGGAGGAACTTGCAAAAGCCAGAGGACATTGGACTCCCTGGGGCTGGAGTTATAGGCCATCATGAGTCATCTGATATGGATTCTAAGAACTGAATCTCTGGGTTTTTTGCAAGAGCAGTAAGCACTGTTAACTGCTGAACCATCTCTTCATCCCCTAAAGTAGGTATTTTTATAGAACAGTTTTTGGTGTCAGTGTTGATAATGCCAATACAAAATTACTGAAACATATATAATATATACATATGTACATATTTAAGAAGTTAGATACACTACTTTGCCGCTCTGGAAGAGGAAAAATCTTCTAACCTGTTAGATTACTGTATGAATACAGGAAACTAGTGAAATTCAAAGAAGTAGTTAAATAAGGGAGTGAACAGAATATATTTTTAAAAGGAAAAGTTTGGCTTTTGAAGGATGGTAAATTACAGGACAGCGTTTAGAAAGTCTATAGGGGAAAATCTAGAAGGGAGGAAGGTTGTTTTAGCAAGGTGTTTGTGTGAACTTGTCTCAGGTGTGCCATCTGTAATGACAGAGGTCATTCCTTTAGCTGATGTGGGATGAGGAACACACAGACCCTGGAGGAAATCTATGCCTTGCTTTTGGGTAGAACAGGATCCGGGCAGAGATCCCTTCTTGCCTTTGTTGATTCTTGTCCATCTTTAGCTTAAATAGTGCCTATGTAAGAGCAGACTATTTTAGGGTGATACTGTGGGATTTACTCTTCAGATATGAAGCTGAATTATCTACCATATTAGTTACTTTTCTATTAGTAAGAGAAAATCCCATGACCAAAAGCAACTTCCAGAAGGAAGACTTTATTTTGGCTGATAGTTCCAGGAGAGGCCATAATAGGACAGTATTGCCACAGTATGTGGACAAGGATGCTGGCTGATCACCTCTCACCTGAAAGCAGGAAGCAAGAGAACCAACCGGAAGTGGGATGAAATTATACATTTTCAAAGTATGCAGAGCTCCACATGTTAACATTTGGTAAACTCCCCAGGGCCATCAGCTGGGAACTAGGTGGTAAAACGTGAATTTGTAAGGGATATTTCTCACCTAAAGCACACCTATTTATCTCTATACTGGAGTACAGAATCAGCTTGCCTTTGATGTTTTCACTCATTCATTACCTTATTGGCTTGACCATCATAACATTACAATTTATTTCCTTAGATTTTGTCAGAAATCGGAATTTACTGGGACATTTTAAAAATCTCACCAGAACATTTCCTTTGAATACTCTGAACCAGGAATACTTGGTCACTGAGGTTAGAATTGAATTGTGCTTCAGAACTTGCCAGCTTCATCAGAGCTCCTTTTAAGCTAATTGACTTTCACCTCAGTATGCTGCCATTGCCACATTCTGTTGTGGAAACCCTTCCCTGAAAAGGTCAACTTGAACAAATACTTCCTGGCATTTTATTTGTGAATGTCATTTGACTTGTTAGTTCTGTATACAGTGACTTATTTTTTTAATTTAATTTTTTTTTTACTCCTCACCTTTTCTTCTAAGTTTTAGAATGTTAAATTTTGACATAAACAATGTACATATTTTTTCTTTTATTAAGTTTTGAGGCAAGGTATATTATACTAGCCCATAATTGTTTTGAACTAATTGTATAGCCAAGGCCAGCCTCAACTAATTCTCCTGCTTCCGGCTTCTGAGTCTTGGGATTATAGATGCACACCACCATACCCAGCTTTGTAATTTGGTCCCTATTGAAGGCTTTAAGAATCAGAATAGCACTGGTAGCCCTTACAAGTATTGTGAAGAAACAGATACATTGGGGCTGTAGCTATACAGTGATCTCCTAGGCAGAGTGCATCCTACACCTCAGTCTCATTTGAGGGCTGACCATAACTATAATTTCAAATAACTATTCCTATTTTGTTCTTTATACATCCTTGAAGGAAAGGTTTTGCAAGGTGGATTTGAGCTGTGTTCTTTTTTCTCATGTTAAATGCATGTAATGTAGATTTACCAAACTTTCTAAACACTTTAATTAAACACTAGTTTTGAAAGTTGTACTCCATTTTTACAGGCTAGAGCGATGGTTTAATTGGTAAGGGCATTGAGTGAGCAAACATGTGAACCTGTGTTCAGTCAGACTCCTCAACACTTATGTGAGAAAATGAGTATGGCTGTTGACACCCGTATCTCTACTGTGGTAGTGTTATGTGAGACACTTCAGGATCTTGGTGGTGTACTGGCCACTCAGTCTAGCTAAAAAGCAGCAGTCTCCACATTCAGGGAGAGTCCCTCTCAAGGGACTCAGGGAGAATGTGATGCAAGAGGTCACCAGACATCTCCTGGCTTCCATGCGTGCTTTGAGCACCCAAACACACATATGCACCCATGTGTGCTCGCACTCAACACTGCATTTTTTATATTTGGTCCATCCTGGCCAGTTTGCTTGTTTTCTAACCTTCTTGGAATAATAGTTTGACTCTGAACTTCAATTTGGTTTTGGAAAAAAAATTATAGATACAGTTATCTATAATTCTTAGTTTACATGGTCTGGGAAGAATGCAAAGCTGATTTTTTAGCCTATATGTGAACATCATCACTGGGAGATTAGACAAAGAAGGAATAGTAAGTTAAAGGAATCTAGGAAGGTCATTGATGCTATTATGCCAGCCAGCCTCAGTAAGCTAGAGCTCTGCTGTATAGGAAGTGGTGTGTGTGTGTGTGTGTGTGTGTGTGTGTGTGTGTGCATGCATGCATGCACACAGACACACACTAGAGTGATGGTCTGACTTAAAGCTTGACTGGCAGTGGGATATTACTGACCTAAAAACTGAGCATGTTGTTACATTTAGCCGTAAGGTGTTGATTAGCAAGGTGTCATGAGGGACTTGCTTGCACTTTTATTGATGCTCTGTTCCTTCAGCTGACTATCCCTTTAATGTAAATCACAAGTACTCCTGCTAACGTTCTGATTTCATCAACTAAGGCATTCAGATACAGAAGTACAGAGAACAGTAGCTTGGGTATAAGGACGCCCAGCATTTCTGCAGTGTTAGCAGATCACAGGACTGAGAAGAAGAAGAAAAAAATGCTGTCTCTTTGTTTTCTTTTCTGTTGAAACATTCATTGAAAACATTTAAAGCACTGCTTCCTTCCCTCACACGGATTTCTACAGACTTGGGTTTGTGTGGGGATGCGGGGCGATTTCCGCGAGGGCATAGTTAACCTAGCAGATGCAGTTTTACATCTTGTTTTCCTTTTCTGTTAAGTCCTTATGCATATTGCGAATTAGAGTTTATTTTTAGTTCTTAATGAGTCCTTCTCTCATTGTACTTTTTGTTGCAATTCTGTTTTCAACATAGTGCTTTGATTTCAAAGGAAGAGAGCATGTATGACTTACCAATTTTATATTTACGCCACCCTCTGCTCAATTAAAATGTTATGTTTCTCTGTGTAGGATGACAGACTTATTATCTTGCCCATGATCTCTCATAGCCTGTTTGACCTTGGACTCTACCTTTAGGAAGTCAAATCTTCCTTTTAAGAAAAACTTTAGGGGAGGTATAGATGCAGGGAAACAGTAAACTAGAATTACGTTGTGGTTTTCAAGGTCACTGGAAGGCTTACTTCCTCCTATGTTGATGTTTTAATGTCCTGGTAAGGAAGACCTGGTCATTAACACCAGGGTATACAATCTAACTTTCCTCTGAAATCTTCCTGACCTTGGGACTTATGAGCGCTTTTCATCACACAGCTGGAATAGTTGTTCTTAGTCTACTTTATATTTTTTTTCCTTCGGTTAATTTATTCTCTTTACATCTGGATCCCAGCCGCTTCCTCCCCTTCTCTCAGTTCCAACTCCTCACATGGTCCCTCTTTCCATTATCCCATCTCTTCTGAAGAGAAGGTGTGGACTGGGTACCATTCTACCCTAGCACATCAAGTCATTGCAGTCCTAAGCACATCCTCTCCCACTGAGGCCACCATTCACAGCAGCTCAGTTAGGGGAACAAGATCCATAGGCAGGTAAACAGAGTCAGGGACAGCCCCTGCTCCTGTTGTTGGGGGACACACAGGAAGACCAAGCTGTATATATGCTAATTATGTGCATGTATGCTTGTTAGTTGGTGGTTCAGTCTCTGGAAGCCTCCGAGGATCCAGGTTAGCTGACTCTGTTAGTCTTCTTATGGAGTCAGTATACATTCCAGGTCCCTCAGTCCTTCCCCAAACATCCACAAGGCTTCCTGAGCTCCATCTAATGTTTGACTATGGGTCTCTGTTTTGGTCAGATGCTGGTTGGAGCCTCTCAGGACAGTTATGTTAGGCTCTTGTCTATAGCATAACAGAATATCATTAACAGTATCAAGGATTGGCTCTTTACTGTGGGATGGATTTCAAGTTGGACCACTCATTGGTTGGCCATTACCTTTGTCTCGGCTCCATCTTTGTCCCTTCACTTGTAGGCAGGACAGAATTTGCTCTGTTGATTCATATTAGCACTCACCTTCTCAAACACAAAGAATTGGGATTTAAAATGTTAAAACCTCAATGTTTTAGACCGTTGTTTTAAACCTTTAAATTACTGGTGTTTCTAGGCTCTTATTGGAGGGATATGTTCATAGGTGTTAGAAAAGATGAAAATGCAGAATTTTCAATAGTGATTTGTAATATAATGTATGTATGTCCATACATTTCCTTTTATAAAGTATTAGAATCCAAAAGCTTTGACAGAAAGCCACGGCAACATTCAGTAACACTTACTTTCTGGTTCTAGAACATCTAAATCTAGACCTGGTATTAAAATTCGATATAGAACGAAGCTAGAGGGATGGCTCAGCAGTAAGCACTAGCTGTTATTTAAGAGGACCTTGGTTAGGTTCCTCATACCTACACGGTACATTACAACTGTCTATCACTCCAGTTCCAGAGGAACTGCCACCCTCTTCTGGACTCCAGCACTACCAGGCAAGTTTGTGATACACAGACAAAATACCTGTACACACAAAGTAAAAACAAATCTTTTAGAAAATAGATTCAGAGTCATCTGTGGTTAGCTTCCTTCCTGCAGTTGAGAGTTGAATCCTCAGAGTTTGGAAAACACTGGATGTGGACCTGGACTTGAGTACAAGGGAGCCTTATGTTCTTTCCTGGCTTTGAGCCAGATGGCTATTTTCCAGAAAACCCTCCCTTCTTTTGTTGAGGGGTAACAAGGTATCAGATTTCTCCAGTAGGAGCTGACAAATAGTGAGAATTTCCTTCTGTACATTGGTTTTCCCATATACTCACCCCCTTTTCCAAGTACCCTTCCATCAAGAAATTTGTCCTAAAACCTCAGAGTGGAACCATTCCCCCTCCCCTGAGGCCATTCTTTGTTAATCCAGTATCTTTTTTGAAGTTGCCTTGAGGGGCAGATGCTGATACATGTGACATTAGGAACAAGTGGGCAATGGCTGTTTTGCAGCATGTTAGCCTGTGTCACTGAGTAGAGCAGTCTTCCCTTTAAATCTTGGGTTTATACCATGAACTGCTGTCTTCCGTTCCCATTCAGTATCAGCTGCATTCTTGTTGCTGCTATAACAGTGACTGGGAGCATCTTTGCACTCTCAGTGACTGACTGTTCTTCTTTTCAGGAGTTGGCTACTGATGGCTGAAAAGCAATTGCATGGGTTGGGTCTTAACAGAAAGCCCTCCTACTAATTTTTTGAATTTAAAGTAATAAAAAGTAATACTTCGTATGGTTAGAGTCTTAAATTTTTAAATTAACTTCACCCAGCCCCCCTCAATGCTGAGGATTGAAACCATGGCCTTGCAGATGTTGAATTTGAGTGGGGAGGAAGAGGTCCTGTTGCCAAAGCTGTTCATAGTGGTGCTGCTGTCCAGCCTGTGTAAGAACTTTGGACATGTTTGGAAACATGTGCACTGTTGCCTTCTTGATTCGCGGAGTGATGCTTGTGTGTCGTGTTTTGGGGTAAGCAGAGAACTGGTCTCGTGAAGAAGGGGTATACAGAATGGCCCCTGCTTCTGTTGCTGTTCTGAACTGGAGTGCAGCAGCAGTCTTGTGTAGCTTACCTAATGACTTGATGAGTATACCACCTGGCAGAGGGGTTTTTGTGGTTTCCCTTATGTAACAGCAAGAGGAGTATTTCTTTTTGGTTTAGATGGAAAGATTTGTAAGGAAATTTGGGAGTTTAAGGAAAGTTGTCTTTTATTTGGACCATTCTGCATGTGACTTCTCTTTCTATGTTTAGTGTGGTAGGAGGCTAGACGGCGGGCATTTCCTCTGAGTCTGCTACAGAAAGCAAGGCGAGTAAAAGGACTAAGAGTCACTTAGGCAGTTTGCCCCAGGATCCAGGTTCTTTTTTTACCTTGTTTTTTAAAGACACAGTCTCTGTCACAGGCCTGAAGCCCAGTCTTCCAGAAATTCTCCTTCTGAATGCAGGGATTACAAGCAAGAGCTACCAGACCTAGCTCATGTTGATGTAGGCATTTGAACAGTCAGTGGAAGGAGGAGATTGAGGCGGAGACATTATCTGTCTGGTTTGACATCACATTAACGCTGAGGCTGCTCCATAGCTGCCTTATCTTCCTTCCAATCACCTCTGTATCTAGTCCGGTAAGTTCGCTTTTGCCAGTTAGCCAGCGTAGATTTGTATTTCTCTTGACTTGTGCTCTAATGAATCCTACTTGTGTAGTGCATATGTTTAATGCTTTGTGTCAGAGTTTACTTTTGAATAAACCTCAAAGGAAGTCTATTTATTTCCTCATCTTAACTTGAGAGTATCATTTGTACTATTTAGCCTTGTGTTGACACACACACACACACACACACACACACACACACACATATATTTTCCACATGTTTATCTCATGTGAGTCTGAGGTGTTGAATCATTTTATATTTGCTGCAGATTGCCAGTGTTATTAAGAAGCAAACTTCAGATAGAATGATGTCAAAGCAGAAGAGTCACAGTGAAGAAACACTTCCTCCCTCCTAGGTTACCTCATGGACTACCTCCATCCTCACTTGCCTATATGTCCTCCTCATGCTTCTCATCCTTGAAGATGAGCAAAAATCACTAGGACTCTGAGAAAGTGGTGTCCTTGGACCTGCAGGCCACTTAGGGCATGCACTGGTTTTTAGCTCAGAGGTTAGCAAAGCTTTACAATTTCTGTTGCTGATAGCAACTGTTTACCTATCTGGGAGTCAAACCAGACTCACCTGTAGATCACCTTTATTCCTTTTGCCTATTTACTCATTTTTAATTAATGCTGTTTTGTGGCCATGTACATGAGGAAATATGTGTACACTCAGAGGCATTAAATTTCAGTGTCCTTTAGGTTTAATGATGTTATTTTTATCCATTTAAAAAGTTTTTAGTTGGCATATATTTATGGTGCATGGCGCTGGGTTCATAGGAACATTTACATACAATTATATAATGTACCTTTGGGTATTCTACCTCTACTTACCAACTCTTCTCTTGTTCCCCACTCCCTCCTCTCATTAGTTCCTTGTTCCCTATATGGGTTTGTTTACGTGTGTACACACACACAGACACACAGACACACACACACGTGATCTTACCTGTCTATGTGATATCTAGAATCTACAAGTAAGAGAGAGCTGCAATTCTTGTCTTCCTGGAACTGGTGTAATATATTTCTGTGGTTGCCTCCAGTTGTGCTCATTTCTCTGCAGATGATATAATTGTCACCTTCTTCAACTCACTCTGCCATGGTTGTCTCCTTCATTTAGTCAGTCTTGAGTTCTCTTAGCAGAGACCTATGTCTTATCTTATTTGCAGTGTATTTACTCCTCCTAAGTCCCTGCTGCAGAATCATAAGTGCAGTTATTTAAAATAAATTCATTCAATGTTGCACTGTTATGTTGCAGTTTGTATAAGGAACCAGATATCTGTTCTGGTGAGGTTGAAGCATAGGAAGCCTGATCAAGAGGACACCAAACTTTGGAATATGTGGAAGAGAATCTTGCAGAAAACCTTAATTAGGTGATAAATTCTTCACTAAAAAAAAAAAGCGAAAAAAATTTCTTTGAGAATTACAAAAAGCTCCATAGTCACTTAATGAGTAGGGTTCTTAGTTGTTTGTTTTTCCCTTTTTTTTCTCTTTTCCTGGTGATTTCTTTTCAGTTTTTGAGGCAGGCCTTGAACTTGCCATGTAGCCAAGAAAGAAAAAGTGTTTAAAGGACTTAATTCTTAAATGATATGTATATGTGTGTCTGCCTGTTGACATGTGCATGCGAATGAAGTGCCTGTAGAAGCCACAGGAGGATTTTGGATCCTCTCAAGCAGTTGGGAGCACTGACCTGGTTTTCATCAGAACAGTGCACACTCTTTTAACAGCTGAGCAGTCCTCTTCAGCCTTCTCCTCTTTTCTTAATATTAGATAATGGTGCCAGGACAAGTTAATTTTGACAGGTGTAATATAGTCAAGAGTTTTGGGGTAACAGTCAAGACTGAAAAGTGATTGTGTCCTCATGTTAAGATTTCCCATTCAACTTAGGATAATTGTTCAATAAATTTTGATGGCTGAGATTATCTTTAGTTATTTTCTTCAGTGCAAATTCTAAGGAATGGCCAAGAAAGTAAAGAAATTCTGGGTTAATGTCCATGCTGTAATAAGTGGAAGAGATAACATTCAAGTTGCTAAGTATTGTGGAATAGTTAGTTGAATTGAATATAAGTTTAATTTGTTATATTTTGGAGAGTTGATACACCTCTTTCTTCCAAAGAATGATGTTGCTGGGCATGGTGGCTTTTACCTATGATCTCAATGTAAGAAGTAGATGTGGGACGATTTTGAATTCAAGGCTAACCTTGGCTATATAGTGAGACATTGCCTCAAAAAAAAAAATAGATAAAACATTGATAGCTATTGAAACAATGTTTATTTTAATCTCAACTAATTTCAAAGATTTCTGAAATTTTTAATACATGAGTAAGTCATAACTGTGGAGGTTTTTTTTAGCATGGTACAAGCTTGAGTGCTTGAATTGGATGTAATTTAGGTGTGGATGTGGATAAAGAACCCTAATATGATGTAAGTGGTATTTTGTGTTCAGATTGTTTTTGGTGTGGAATTTTTTTTTCTTGGTAGGAAGTATCTAGTTTGAGAAAAAAATTAGTAGTGTAAATGTAAATGGAACACCTTAATAATGTTGCCAACTAAAGAACCTAGAATAAATACTTCATAGTTTGCAGAATAGGGCTCAACTAATCAGAGATCTGGCAGCATCACAAAATTATCCTGTCGCTTCTAAATAAAAAAGACCATTTTACAGTCTTTCCTGCTCTTTAGAAATAGCAAGTAAGAATTTGTCAGTAACAAAACCAGAAAGTTGCTGGACACCAAAGGCTGTTGAGTCAGGAAAGAGCAGAAAAGTTGGCATTGAGTGAACACTCTATTTCTTTGAGTTTGCTTATAATTGGACACATAATGCACTGTGTAGTGTTGTACCCCATAGGAAGTTGTTTTGTTTAACAAGCCTCACTCTAGCACATAGGGCTAAACATAGTTTTGGGAAATAATTTGATGAGGGTAAGGAAGATGTGGACATTGTGAGCACAAGCATTAGGGAACACGCTTGGCATAGCTTTTGTTCATAGATGAGATATATTAACCAATCTAAGTATTGAATTTATAAGGCTATTTTGCAGATAGACTTAAGTCTCTAGCTCCAGAAACCACTTCTCCTGGTTCTAGTCTTGATTTTATTTTTCTTTTTTGCACAGAGTTGCTATATGATGTGGTCCAAATAATGGGACATAGACGCTATGTCGCTTATCGGATCATGTCAATATATTTTCATCTGATTTCATAAGCATATAGAACATAGAACATATAAACCATACAAGTTCCCTAGTGTCAGGTGAACAGAAGCACTATATTTCACATTCTAAATGACGTAAAATTTAGGCAGTCATGAATAAGCCCCCTTTTAATTTCTATCCTGTTATAGATGATAGCATGGTAGTAAGAAAGATTATTTCTTTATTCAGCGTTTTCTTGTTTCACAGGGAATATATAACTGGAACTACCAGCTGTAGCTGAGTGCACTACATCTCTGGCATGAGATTAAATGTTTCACTGTCACCATAGGAGGACAAGGCAAGCCTCTGCCTCTGCAGCTCAGTCAGAGTGATCTTCTGTGATACCAGTGCAGCTAGAGCCACACTATTCCGTCATCTAACAAGTCATTCTTGTCTGCATATTAGGTTCTTTAGTATAGTATCTGTGCTGAGGTTAGACTTGGAGAGGTTTACAATGTGGTGATTGTAGGGAAATGTGCATGCGTGCTATGAGTGTGACAGTCGTAGGAACTGCACCATTTTGTATTTCTCTTCAGAAGCCATCTGTTAATTGATGGGCAAACAGCCATGTGGTCTGAGTGGTTTGCTGTAACATGAAGCTACCCCTTAGCAAAAACAAAATGTGTATTTATTTCCATCAGGGTACTTTAGTGACTCAACTTGTAGGCATGGTTTTCATCTGACCCACAACTTCCTTGTCAGTTGGGATCCACTGGGGTTGTTCCCCTCTACTGCATCAGAGACAGCTTTCCTGATCTCCCAGAGGCTGTGTCTGAAGTATTTAAGTAGGTTTCCTTGTACCAAGTATTTCTATTCCAACCTGCCCAAACCCAATGCTTCCATTGGGGGAATTTCTCCTAGATATAAAATTCATTGCTTTTGTGTGACTAATTTTAAAGTTAAAGGAAAGAAAAATATGTTTCTTAAACTTTTCAAAGAAATGTCAACTGTGTTTGTTCATCAAATACAAACTAAGTAAACTGTTGTACACAGGAGGGGAAATCCTATTATTTATGCCTAGATCTTTGTGCTGAGTGAGGACAGTGACAGTCCTTGGGAAATTTTAGTTCTTTATCTTTGCTAAAAATATCACTAATTAAATTCTGCTCTTCTTGAAAGAAAGGGAACTATAGTGGGCACTTATTCCAGGTAGAGCTTACCACACGTCACATTGTAGAGGTCACTTTAAGGTAAAATGAGGCTTTTGCATCATAATTTTTTCCACTGTATGATTATTACCCATTATTCTTTCTCTAATGACTCTGCCTCTTCTCTAATGTTTCTTAACATGGTATCACCTCTTTGTAATGAACTTAGACTTGTGTTAAGTATAATTTGTGAGTCATGTAGGCAATATCAGAATAATGTCTTATGGTAACCTCCTTCCCACCTTCTGTCCTCTTATTAGAATAGCATTGTATCTGGCTGTGGCGAACATTCACATCCATGTACATTTATATAAAGGAGACTTCAAAGACGCTACCCAGGGTAGCCATCTTTGGCTTTACCTTTTAGAGATGTGCTTTCTATCTCTGTGGGATATGTAATGAGAATAGTTGCACAGATGAGATGCTGGGCTAATCTCTACTCACGTACAGGTCAGCAGGTCCCTTGTTCTTTTTCAAATGTGAGATGCTATCATGCAAGGAGGTTTCCTGGGAAAGACTTGGCTTCCTACCTCAGCACTGATTTGAGTGGGCTGCTGCGGGACTGAGTCCATATGTGAAAGGAGGCTTGTGAAAGATGTGGTTTATCCGTATGAGTGAGAGGTCCTCATGTGGGCTGGGAAGCTCGTGGAGACTTTAATGATTAATCTTGCATCTGCATTCCCTTTGCAACCACTGCAGACTGACTGTTCTCAGGTGTCTTTCCTCAGTGTTCCTCAAGGAGTAGGCCAGTCTGTGTGTGCTGCATGCTAATCCCCCTGTAGGCCAAGCCTGATTCTGCAGGAGAGGCAGTTCTCTTGTCTCCTGACCTGTTGTCCAGATCTCAAATACTTTAAAAATTCCTCATCTTCCTATCTTCCCCCATGTGCTTTTTCTTTTTTCTTTTCATGTCTTTGTCAAGAAAACCCTGAATTTCATCTGTCACTAGACTTCAGCTTCTCAGGTTAGTCATTGGTTAATTAAAACCTGAGTGACCAGCTATGCATGTTCTCAGTTCATTTCTAGGACTGGCTTCCCTCTTATTTAAGGCGGAACTTTACATTTTTTAAGCAGGTTAGGGCAGAGACTGTGCGATATTGATCCCACCTTCTTTTCTACAGCTAGGAAACCATACTCAAGAGTATGAAAGCATTTTAAGCAGTCTGCTGAGGGGAGAAGTACCTTGTGTGGGAGACAGTTTTGGCAGTAACAAGCATGTTTGGCTTTAGTCATAAGAATTGCTTTCTGAGCTTCTGGAAGAGGAGTATGTAAATCAAGCTTCATTTAAGATGAATCTTGTTATAATGCAGATACCTCTCATCTATCTGCTTTATAATGATGGATTTGTTTTGAGGGCTTAAGTGGTTTCTGCACCTGCAGGATGCTAGTCCTTTTCTTTCAGGGTTTCTCCCTCCACCCCTTCCTTTTATATGTGGTCTTTTGGATGGATCAAGAAAGAACTGTGAAGTTTCAGTCAGTTGATTACACAACAAAGGACAAGAAATCAAACGCAGGTGTATTTGAAGATAAGTTTTCTGGTTGGACAGCTGTGATACTTGGATGCACAGGACCATGCTTCTAAGTGACACCTAAGCTCCACTGGAGGCAGTGAATTTGGAGAAGTTTAGTTTGGTAAAGTCAGCCTTGGATATTTGATATCAAATTTTGGGTTACTAGCTACCCATGTGCCTTTGAGCAAGTTAATTATCATCTCTGAATCTCCACACTTACATCTTTAAAATGTTTATAAATGTGTATACATAGAATTAAATGTGCCAAATCTATCCAAAATATGTTGCCCCATAGCAGTGTTAGGCAGTATAGTATTCTTTGCTTCCAGGCAGGTAGGTAGATGTATTTATGGGCTCTTGGGAATGGATTTTGCCCTTCAAACTTAAAGACCTTTTCACAATGGAGAATATAGGATGTTGAAGCTTTTGGATAAAAAGACATTCTTTAAAAGTATGTATTCAAGAAGAAAATTTATCTCCTGAAGAATCTTTTATCATATAAACCTGGTACAGTTTGCATAATCTAATGTTCCTTCCACAGTTTGTATAATCAAATGTTTCTCTTTGAAATTTTGGACGAAACAGCCTTCCTAGTAAATTGCAAGGCTGACATAATGTCAAAAAGGCTACTCAACTAATTATAGTGCTTAGGGGCTTAAATTGTTTTTGTGTGGTATCTAAATAAAAATGCTGTCTTGTAGAGAGTAAAAGCCACATTAAGAAAGCTGCATTGCCTCTTGGTAGTCTGCTCTCTGGTTTCTTTGTGTGAGTGTGTGCATGCACCCATGTGAAGATTGACACCAGCTGGTAGTGCAAGCAACAGCAGATGCCCTTTTTACTACCACAGTTGTTAACTGGCTTCCTGCTTTGCCACAATACTATTTTGAGGAATATAGCTCCTCTGCCCTCATCTCAAATGATATTTACTCGAACAACTCCATTGCCTTTTAAGCTGGCACAAGACAAAGCAGAGACTATAAGTATCTCTGTGAATGGAGGTCCACATATGTTAATTAAATGAAGGAGAGACTATTGCAGACCCATGCTTTTAACCAGGAGTCGATCTGGCATTAGCTTAGAGTTGTTAACGTCCTAACTGAACTTTAGAGCCTGAGTTTTTGGCTACCCGCCATCTCTAGGCTTTTGCTCCCATCACAACAGCAGCCGTACAGTTTGAAGATTGAGCTATGATGGCTCTTTTTTGAACAGTTATTTAAACTAGTAGGTGGCAAGTGCTGGCTTTTGTCTCCCCATCCCCTTCCAGATGCTCCACCATCTTACTGTCTTTCACACTGGAGAACCTTAACATTGGAATGAGAGGAATCTATCTATTTTCTCTCTTCAGATTAAGCTCAATTTTCCCAATCAAGACATTCATAGTACCTGGTACAGCACTTGAACATTTAGAGGATTTAATATGCTCTCTCTGTTCTCGATAACCTAAGATTAAATTGTGTGGGAGTTCTTAATGCTGTCTGCAAGGGTGATGTATTAAGAACCCACACTTTCGCCAACTTAAACAAGGTCATACTGCATTGCCAGCAAATTCATAATTACTGGGACTGGAACTGTAGGAAAATATAGGACTTTACTAGTTGTATAATCAGGACAGATATGGCCATTAAAATTAACTTACAGAGAAAATGCCCTGGTGCAGAGGACATTAGACGTTCCCCATAGAATTAGACTGTTTAGGTAATATTTACCAAATAATCACTACTTATAACTTTGATTTCAGCAGAAAAGTTACAATTTAAACTCTTATTATCTCCTTATATCTGAAGTTCCAAAACCCATTTAGAGCATTAGGTCCTTTGAGTCTCAGGCCAGCTTTATTCACATTTGGGCAGAAGATGAGTTTTGGAGCCACCCATCTGTTTTGTATTTGTGTGAACATCTAGGGTGAACTCTGTCCTGGTGCTAATCCTTGGTAATGTCCTTTGGGAAGCTGGTCAAAATGCTCTACATGTTGAGAGAGAGCTGGCCTGGACTGTATAGTAACAGGATCCTGCCAGCAGCTCCTCTCCATTTGATCTGATTCATTAGAGGGCAGTAAGGAGCTATTTGGTATGACCACAGTTAGTGGCTATTTAAATGGAATAACTCATTGCATCTGGAAGAGCTTTAGGCTGAGAGAGAACTTGACATTTGGAGAGAAACTTGACCAGGAAGGATTGCATCCCTCTACTCCCCGGGTTCTCTCTTCCCTTTCCCTACTCTGTGGCACCCATGCCGTGAGATATTAAGAAAGCTGGGAAAGTCTGGGTTGTGCTGCTCTGGTGCCAGAGTTACAGTGCACAGCCTGTCTGAACAGACACACATGATGGGTGCCCAGGAACAGACAGTCCATCTGAAGAAAGACAACACATTTGTAACTTTATTGTGCATTGGGAGGAGGGAGACAGAAGGGCAGCACAATGAGAAAACTAGGTCTTTATTAGAAAAAAAATTCCCCTTAGAAATCAAATTCTCCAAATCTTGTTTTTTGTTTTTGTTTTTTTTTTTTAACATTCCTACCCCTTTTAGTCAAAGTATTCAGTTCTACATGGGGGCTATTGGGAGATTGCAAATCTTTCTTCCTTTTTTCCCTCCCCAAATATTTCACTATTAGACTTCAGATTGCAAGAGTCTTGCTTGACAGAGGACCACCAGCAACCTGTTTTGGGGATTTAACTCTGGGATTTAAAAGAGATCTATGCTGCTTTTATTCTGTTATTTCATAAAACATTACTACTACTCTAAATGAAATAAGAGATACACATCAATCAGTGTACTCACCTTTTATTGTTGATTCAACTACCAGGTTTTTACAGAATTCACTCTGCATTTTATTTGACTGGTTCATGAATAGTCTCGGCAGACTTAATTATATTAGTGAAAAAGCACTTTCAACAAAATTATATGCTGACATCTCATAATTCATACTTACAGATTTGTGAAACAGATTTATGTAAATCTATCAAATTACTCTATATAACATTATTTTTTTAAATTGAGATTTCATTTTAATGGTATTTATAGAAAATTTTCATACGAGAAATTTTACATGAACTATTTTAAAAAATATCTCGTATGACTCCCTTATGAAGACTGAATACTGTAACATTTGAGCATCTCATCTCCATGTTCTGTGATCCATCTGGTACAAGACAGGAGCAGGGGAACACGTTCACAGGGGCAGCTTGATCCCTCCTTGAACACAGATAACTGCTCTTAATACCTTCATCTGTTTGTGGATAGCTCACCCATTTGGTCACTGAACATTTGCTTACTAAATAGTATGTGATAGTTCCTTTGTCAGGAACTGAGGTCCACTTGCCCTACTTTGCTTAGTACCAAAATGGAATGATCTGCCTATATTCAAATTAGCTCAGCATGCATCTAAATTGGCTAGTATATATATGTGGTAAAATAAGGCATAATGTGAGGTCTGCTGGAGAACAACTAGGAAGACTCTTCATCACTCCTAGTGATGGACACTGCATATGAGGAGCCAGGCAAGGTTTGTGTGAGTAAGCTACTTCTGGAAGTATGCTCCAGCACTGGCACACAAATGTGCATAGGAGGGCAAATCTGTAGGACCAGCAGAAACATCCCTGGTAGAAGAAAGCAGGAAGACAGTGATGATCTTAGAAAGCAGGGCATGGTCAGCGTGTGTGTTTTAGGAAGGCCGCCTGTGTAACAGTAGTGGAAGATGGCTTCCACTAGCTTTCAAAGCCTAGAGGACAGGGTGATTAATCAGAAAGAGTGGAGAAGCAACAGACCAAGTCAAAAAATTAATAACAACGGATGCCCAGCTGAGGACGAGAGGCAAGTTTAGCTGTGTAAGTGGACAACATGCTGATAGGAAGTCATTTTAGTCACTGGTCCAGGACCCACTTCCTACTGATCTTATATCAGACTTTATTATCAGGATGAGGTCTAACCTGCTGTGTTAAAAGAGCATCAGCACCCCTTCTTCTGTTTCTCTCTCCCCCCATTTGATGGTTCTCCTTATTCCTTCTTCCTGTTCATTGTCTCCTCAGATTGGAGGCTTGTGATGAAGAACACTAATCTTTGCATACTCTGAGTCCTAGCAAAATGTAGGTTTCAGTAGTGAATGAATGGATACTTGAGTTAGAGAAATACTTAAGTATAATTTTCCCCACAAATTTTTGTTGAGAAGGGTCTCATTTAATATTGGTTGGATAAGATTTAATATGCCAGGTTTTTAATCAAGAATTATAGCAGTCTGTTGCCTTTAGTTTTAGACCTAAGGGGTTAATTTGATATTTTGTACATTGGTAGTAATTTCAAATAGGGAAGGAAAAAAACCTAAGTAAAGTGCCCTTTGAATGAAACAGGTCCAGAAGATTGTGTATTTTTAATTAAAATATGCAATTAAGTTTTTAATTAAAGTATGCTGTTAAAAGCAATGTAGGTGGCTAGGGAGTGGCTGCTGCCCTGAATTACACAGTTTGGGATGAATTGGCATTTACTGTGTTTCCCACAGTGTCACTTCAACACTAACAGAATCTTTTCCTGTTTAGCTTTTCTTCCTCTCACCCCAACACTGTTTGCATGGCCCCCTGTTCCTGCCAGGGCCTGCTGGGGTGTTTCAGTTTTGTGCTTCCAGCCATTGACCATGGTTTGAGCAGCGTGTTCAGAACTGCTCTTGTATCAGTTGCGTTTAGACATGGTTTTCTATTGCTTGTGAAGGAAGAGATTCTTTTCTGTGGCGTGTATGTTCAGTTAAAAAGCATGCAAATAAAAAAGACATCTACAACTTGGCTGGAATGTGGCATTAGTCCAGAGAGCTCAGTATTCCTGTGAGAATGGCTGTGTAACTAACTGTCCATCCAAGTTGTTTCCCTAGTGAAGTTCTGGAATCCTTGCCATACACAGGCTTGGATTAGTGGTTCCTAAACCCTGGAGAGACTATGGACACAGGTAGCTGGGGAAGGCAGCTGGGAGCATGGGATGCTAGTTCTGCTCTTAAGAAATATTTTTCTCAAAATTTTGCTGGCTTTCATTTATCAACTATAATTGGAATTTAAATGTGGAGCTTTGTAAGAATTTTTCCCAAAAGTGATCTTTGGTTTTGGGGTAATGAATGCATGCGTTCTAAACTCAGAGCAACTTGGAACATTTTGGATGATATAGGAAAGGTGTTTGGTTCCAAAGCCTTTCCTGGTAGGTCCTGCTGGTAAGTAAATAGGGAATACAGGAATTAGAAAGACTAAGTAGGTCCTAGTTCAGTAGTTTTTTCAGTAGGTTTTCCTTCCTTGGTGTTTGGTTAGCTATTACCTTTTTTAAAAATACAGACTTCTAACCAGAAATATAGTATAAATAAGATAATTTTTAAAAAGCATAAAAATAAATAAAAATAAAGAATAAACTTATTTGCCAGAACTCAGAGGAATGAGACAGTAGGCAACCAATAAATGAATTAATATTACACACATATGTACAAAGCCTGTAGAAGATGTGGTGAAGTTAGGTATGCAGAAAACAGCCGTCAGTCCCCAGGCAGTGCCTGGCCGTGCTGCTTTATCACTTGTTTCTTAGGTTGTAGAACCCGATCACCAAGCCTTCAGTGCCACCCTTAACTGTACATGAAAACTGTGACTATCAAACATGATCACTGTGAGTTTCTTACTGAGCAGTAGATTAAGGGGATAATATGAGGGCACTGCCCATGTTTATGACACCTTTGTATACCTGAGGCGCCAGTATTTGCTGACTAATTAATACACTCTTATGCTGAAAAATCTGTAAAGTTCTTATTACTCTCGTACTTTTTTCTCATTTTTACTAATTCTTTAAGGACTTCATACACTATGTATTGATCATATTCACCTCTATTTCTAGACCCCCCTCCCCAAGGTCCACACTCATTTCTCTACCCACCCAACTTTTCAGTCACCTGGGGTTTGTCTGACTTGAGCTCATACATTCCTGCTGTCGCAGATGTGAATTTCTATGTGTGGCTGCCCTGCTGCATTTGGAAAACACTGTCTGGCTCTCACACTTTGTTCCCTCCCTTCCATAATGGTCCCTGAGCCCCAGAAGAGAGGGGCTGTTGTGGATGTCCCATTTAGGGCAGAGAATGCGTCACTCCCTTGTTCTCTGCACCTTCACCAATTGTGGACTTTGCTGTTACTCACAGTCTGCTGGAAGTAGAAGCTTCTCAGATAAGGGTTGTCTCTTGTACTAGTTCCCCAACATTTTAGTTTGCTATGATAACAGTGGACAGAAGAATGTACCTTTAAGGATCAGACAACCCTTACATTGTTTTATTGTTAATAGGGAAATTCACTTACCTTGAATACCTTCTGGTTGGCAGATGACACTCAATAAAACCAGGTCAGAAGCTTTTTTTTTTTTGAACAAAGAGAAGAGGTTCTTTGGAGGTAAATGTGTGTTTATGTTTAATCAATAGTAAGAATTTTATTCTTCGTAGCTAGCCAGATTGCATTGGGGATCAGGTCACATTTAAAAAATGGGCTTTCCAACAATCACCTTTATATCTTTGTTTTTTTTTTTTTGTTTTGTTTTGTTTTTTTAATGGCACCATTTAAGTTCTCCTGGTTTCATTTTCATACCTTCCACTACCCATAGCAAGCTAGGAGCCAAGACGCCTGCTGACCTGGGGAACAGATTAGCAACAACATCTGGAGCAATCTGCTCCATGCACAGCTTTGGGCTTAAAAGCATGACTGTCTAAGACCCACCTCAGGAGGCCAAAATTGGAAGTAATGTGACAGCAGGGAAAAAGACCACCATGAAGCTCTTAAAAATACGACTGTAAAATGGTATCTTCCCTGTGGGGACATTCTACTGCTCAGGCCCTCTCATAGCTTCCAGATGTTCTATATACCCTAAGACTCACTTTTCTTGGGTCATTGAGATGACTCAGCAAGACAATGCGGTTTCTGCCAAACCCCATGCCCTGAACTCAATCCCTGGAACATACATATGGTGGAAGAGGAGGACAGGCTCACTCCTGCAAGTTGTACACACACAGAAATAAAGATTTAAAAAAGAACCCCCCTCAAAAGAGCAAAAACCACATTTCTCAAGATGGTTGTACCCCCATAACACTGAACTTTTGGAAAGCTGTCTTCATGCTTCAAACCCTACTGATAAAATCAGGAATTTGGAGAGCAGGGTTCAGGCTTTCCAAGATTTCTAAGTGTAGCTCTGGTTGAAACTGTTGCTGGTAGAAAATCTACCTGTACAAAAGAGAATTGCATTCTTCTGATGCAGTTACCAGTTAATTTATTCATAGAGTAGTAGAGTAATAAAACTATGCAGTACAGGGTTGTCTGTCTCTCCCTTTTCCATCGGATTTTAATATTTTCCTGATATGACCATGAGTGAATATGTTTGAACTCCTTACTGTGTAGTAAGGAGTATGTGTAAAGTTTTCTGTATGTAATCTTTTTCTCAGATGTCCACTTTCTCAGTACTGAGGATTGTCAGCACTGTTTCAGCGCTCTAGCTGTCTGTGTAGGGCTTATCTCCATTTTCAAGGTGAGGGAGGGAACAGTTGGTTGGAAAGTCTGAGGAAGGTTTTCAACAGTCACACAGTTGGTAGCCAGTAGAGACAAGATTGGAATTCACATGTCAGAGTCCAAATCCCATATTCATTCCACTATAAGCTGGTTTCTTGCTTAGATTCTTTTTGTCTTCTGCCAACTTGAATCCTGTTCAAGGACAGTGGAGTTGTACTCCATACATGTACAGTAGACAAGTAAAAAATGCTTCTCAAATTGGTACAAATCTGAAGGCTTGAAATCCCATGCCTTGACATGTGACTATTTTTGTAGATTTATTTAATGTGCACGAATGCTTTGCCTGCACCAATGTGTGCACCAATGTGCCTGGTACATGTCTAAATCAATGTGTGTGTGTTCAGTGTGTGCATTTGTGTCTCTCCCTTCTTCTTCTTTGTTCTCTGAAGTGCTGATCTGACGCAGGGCCTTACCCATGTTAAGCAAGCTCTCCAGCACTGCCTGATGCTCCAAGCCCTCCTTGCTATTTTCTGGTGTTTTTGTTTACAGGAAACACAGTTTGGAAAGAGGAAATACGTTAATTTCTGTTTTCTCAAATTCTGATCATGGTCTCCAAAGCATATTCCCAAGTTCCCAGGCTAGGCCTTCTGTGTTTTTCTTATCATTAGCAAGGAAGTCACACATTGAAGCAACCGGAGTGACTGTCTACAATACCAACATGCAGCTCTTGGGGGACCCATTAAGAACAAATTCCCTACTTTCCTATGACACTGCTAGAGAGCCAGGGTTTTAAGAAAGCATTTGTACTTCCCAGGAAATGTCTGCTGTCTAATCATTTCTTTTATTTGTGTCTCCTGTCTCTTCTCCAATGGAGAAATTTTGGCTCAACTGAACCTTTGATTTCTGGGAGCCACCTGATAAAGGCCTGTGTTGTAGTACTTATCCATCCATAGTAGCTCCATGTTTTCTAACAGAGAACCACTGAGTGGGAGGTTAGATGGCCACCTGATGGGGCCACCACCATGGCAACAAGCATGACTTGTTTGGATGTGCAATTCTTTTTGTGTTTTGTTGTTTACCTTTTTCCTTTTCTCATCATCATGTATGCTATCCTTTGTGTCATCCGTTGCTTGTTTTGCTGTATTCCACTTTTAGATCAGACTAATACCTAGAGAAAGTTCCACTTCATTTGTCCAAAGAAATGCCCTTCTAAAATTGTGTGTGTGCATGTGCGTGTTTGTAGGCACATGCATGTGGTCATACATCGTTTAATGACATCTCAATTTGAGATGTGCTGTTAGTCCATTTTGTCATGTATGACCATTACAGGTGGTCTCTTATGCAAGGGCAGATGAGACAGATCAATCACCTGGTAGTATATAGATCTTGATAAAATCAAAGTATATATTGAGGGGGCTATATACAAAAACATGGCATATTTTTATATAGCACAACTTTTTAAATGCATATGGTTAAATGCATAATAGAAATTATATTTAACAGTAATAGCCATCATCAAATATTTCCTGTACAAACTGTGCATAACTGCATTCTCATATAACCAGTTCATTATATTTGTTTATATTACTACTGTCATAAGTGCATGACTATGAATTGTACTATGAGGTCACCATAGTGATGATGTCACTAGGTAATGGGAATGTTTCAGTTTAATTAGACTCTAATGAGAATACCATTGTGTATGCAGCGCATCATTGACCAAAAATGTCATTATGTAGCATATTCCTATAGACACAAATCATCTTTTCAACTTTACTGTCTGTAGTAACTGTAGTTTTGAAGTGTGGTAATGCGTTAGTCCGAGTCATAAAGCACTGACAGATTCTGGGTTGCTGTTGCCATCTTCCATCTCCTAGGTGAGAAAAGTGAAGCTCATGTTTTTTTCTGTTTCTTCTGGAGCTCAGCAAAGAGGTACCCACAGTTTTGGGGCTGCTGCCATGTCCTGGGTTAGACATGTGTTGTATGATGTGATGGTCTGGGCCTGTGTGGTTTCTGAAACAGCACTGCTTGCTGAGTTCTGACGGTATTTAAATTTACAAATGACAGGAGCCTGTGCTAAAAGCAAGTCACCTCTTGTCAGTGGGTTTGAACTAACATGCCTTTCCCCTTCCCTCTCCTTAGGGCAGAGCTTGGGTTATGGCTTTGTGAACTACATTGACCCCAAGGATGCAGAGAAAGCTATCAACACTCTGAATGGATTGAGACTTCAAACCAAAACAATAAAAGTATGTTCACATTTTTCTTAAATTTACTTATAGAATAAGAGTTTTATTTATTTGTTTTTAAATTAAAAGTTTATTTGTACTTTTTTTTTTTTAGTTTGGGACTCCTAAACCTGTGAGTTATACCGTATAATATTTTTGTGCTTATTGAACAAAGGAGGCTATTTTAATATTGTATGTAGACACTTACATTAGCAGAAAGAGCAACAGTGCTCTCAGATTTATACTGTATAAAGCCCCCTAAATGAAGTCCTTATAGAGAGAATCCTTGAACTATTACTGGAGGGATTGTTGAAGTTGTCTAAACAGCAGTAATTAGAGTTGTTTTCTAAGCCAATAAGACTCAGCCATGTCTTTCTCCTCTGCCCTTGACACAGACTATGACTGTGGCTACTATGTATGTAGATGGGTCATAGTGCCATTGACTGCAGCCCTTTTTTATAGATACCAAAACATAAATTTCATACATTCTTACTTTTTCCAGTTTAACATTCAAAACTATTTGTGGTTTCACGCAAGCACACTGGGTCTGGTGTTTGTGTTGGGCTTGACTCAGACCTAGCAGCTTTCCAAGGAGATAGACTCTCTGCAAGCTTCTGTGCTATACAGGGCCTGTTTACTCTGAAGATGTACGTTATTTTATGGATAGTTTTCTGCAGGGTTATATTTTGAAATCCTTACCTCAATTCTCTGGATAAGGAGTTGATCCAGTTTTAAGCATAGATCTCATTTTCTTTAGCAAATAAAAGTGATGTTGCCTCTGGCAAATCTAGCCCATGTCATCAATTCACTCCCTTCTGCCCAGTGTGAACATCTCACATCAATCATGGTGCATGCTCTTGCTGAATTTAGGTGTAGCTCCCAAGTATATTTCAAAATAGTGTTCCAGACGATCTCTATCAATTGACTCAAGTTGGAACCTATTTTCTACCCATGATTTAAGAAGCCAGCCTACACTATAGCCTAAGAGGTAAGAAGTTAGTCAAGACTGACTGGCATCCATCTTGCTTACAGACTTGACTAGAAGATTTTTTTTTCCTTTTTTTTTTTTTTTTTTGAGGGATCTTGAAGTGCAGGGTCATCTTTATGCTTAAAGTAACTTCTCTTAGGATTGACAGTTAAGGTGATTTGTTAACCCTGGGTCGTTTTGACACCTCATTCTTTTTATATTTAAGAAAAATGTCTGTCAGTGCTTTTTGTCTAAAGGAAATGCATGTTGGTCTCCAAATGTGAGATGTGAGATGTCCAAGAATTCTGGGTGTTTCTAGTAATGAAACTAAGTAACTGTCTAAGGAGAAAATGCAAATAATCAGAAAAAGAACTGCTTATGGTGGAATCAGAATAAAAAGAATCTTAGAGAAGAAGTTTAAGATGACAAAGACTTAAGTTGGTTTTTAACTTTTTTTTTTAATCTGAATTGCTTTCCCCCCCTACCTCTTCACACTTGCCCACTTAATCTTTCCTCATGTCAAATGTTCAGTCTTTTAAGAGTGATAATACAGTGCCTTTAATGATGGTGCCCACTTTCTAGCTCTCCTCAGGCTGTTTTATGTGTTCTGTGTCCTATGGATTTTTACAGGCTTCCTCTTCCTTAACTAAAATGATCAGCAATCCTGGAAATCAATTGCTTTTAGTGCTGACAGCCCAAGTTGTTGTTAAAAAGAAAATGAAATGTGATTGGGCTGGCTCATCTCAGCAGATGACCCTTTTCCCCGCTCCAGAAATAATCACCCTTATTTCATTCTTAGTGAGTCACTCCTTTTGCCATACGTACTGCATGCTGTAAGATCCTGAAAAAGGTAGAAATGCAGAGGAAGCAGGCCAACATAAGATAAATGTACTCAGCCTTTAGAGAAACCATTGATGACAGCTGCTCCCTCCTGCCAGTGGTCCAGCCTTCTCTCCTCAGGCCCAGCTGCTTGGGCTGAATGTGTAAGCAAGGACAGTAATGCTTTGTGGCTTTTATACTGTGACATCTGCTACTTGTGACTTTCTGAGATTTAGGAGGGGTGATGGGCTACTTCTTTCCCTGCCCCCATTTGGTTCTTGCAAAAATATCAGATAACAGCTGGTATCCTGAGTTTGGCCCAGATTTCTCTTGAGAGGCAAAGCAGATCCTTCTTCAGAAGTAGATTGTACAGTTTTTGCCTGTATTTGTATTTCTATCTTTTCTTTTTATTAGACAGGTTTTTGCATTCTTATTATGAAATCTCAAGTGTATCTTTTCTTGTATTCACTGTTTTCTGGGTGATCTGGAAGCTACACTTTAATCCTGGTGGTGGCTGTCAGAGTGATCTTAACAATTCTCACGTCTCTGAGAGCCCTTCTGCCTTTAGCTGCTCCCCTGCTAGGTTGTTCCAACTCAGGTTGAGTTATCCTGTGTTTGAACTCCATGTTTTCTATCCACAAGAAACCACAGAAGACTGGGGATCAGCATGATCCAGATGTAGTTTAAACTCGCACACTACTCTGCGTTAAGAGTGGAGACCTTGGAGCTCACACAGGTTAGCCACAGTTGCATAGTTGCAGACAGCAAATACCCCACCAATGCACTTGCTATTACACTGTGCTTTTCTTTAGAGGAAAATATCTACTTTGTATATAGTTGCTTATATATGATGTTTAAGATTCTCAAATATTAGTTTTTGTTCTGTTTTCCAAGCCACCTACCATATCAGTATGGCTTTGGTAAATTCCTGATTATTTTTCTTTTAATATTGGAGTAGTGGCTGAAGTACTATGAAAGAAGGTTTATCAGCCCAGTAGGGCTTTGTGTAATAGTTGAAACGTCAAATGACATACATTTGCTATTTCTTCAGTGACTTAAATTCCCTCCAGCCCCAGGAGAATCTAAGATATTTGTTACATTGCTGTGTGAGGAGTGTCTTAGATGCACATGTTCCAGAATCAGAACTGTATTAGATAAGTGACCCTGGGTGATCAGCAAACTGCATGGCGATGAGCTTCTCTTTTTGAATGGGTGGTTATCTGCAGAGTTGTTGCTTTGCATACACAGTTCAGTTTATCTTGTAGCTTCTACTTCAGTGAGCCTTTGTGGTCAATTCTATTAGGCAGAGTAAAGTGTCTGTCACCTTGAGTATGTTAGGTAAGTGGTCTGCATTGTAGCTTACAGTTCAGTTTTCACCTTCAGGAAGAACAGCTTAGAGTCAGGAAATCCAAAGATGTCACTTCAGGTTAGCGTGGTATCGCTTTATTTCGAGCAACACTGATAATATGCTTAGCCTTTAATGTCATTAATCATGTTTCTAGATCGTTCTATGCTTCCTAAGGAAATGTGTTTGCAATATCCCTTGCTAGTAACAAGTGATGGATTCATCAGCAGCATAGGGCTTGCTAACCCCTGCCCATATTGTCCCTTATATTGACATAGTAGATAGCAGGTGCCTGATCCCAGATGTTAATGTCTTACTGTAGCAAGGATAGGGAAAAGATACAGTTTCTATGCAGTTCAGACAGTAGAGCTCCAAAATATTCTGAGGGCAGTATAAGAAATTCCATGCTGGTGTGATGGTATCTTTCGTCAGTAGCCCTCCATTGCCTGTGAGAACTGACTGTGGCCTTCTCAGGAGCTTGGGACTTGTTGACTGCCAGTCCTCATGTATTTCCCTGACTCATTTTTAAGGAACCTTATATATAGATGTGATCTGAATAGTGTGCAGAACACACAGTTTAAAGCCAGTATATTAGTCCTTTTGTCTAGATTATTGTATCAGACATCAACTCATGAGTAGAAGAAAAATGATTATAAAGTAAAACCATTCATTTCTGAAGTGTATTCTCTTGTGCACAGTGATACAAACTACTGATCCAGCATATCTCCCACCTTCTGAATCAGTAGGGTATATGAAACTTTATTTTCCAGAACAGGAGCTCTGTCACTGGAACATAACTGTATATTATTGTTAGGTACTATTCCAGAAATCAGCCTCTATTGTCCGAAGTCTATGGAAAAATGGATGGAAGTATGGACGTACCCGCGTGTATTCTTTCTTTTTCCATAATTATCTAAGCATATAGTAGACTAAAAATTATGTTTGCCTAATAATTATTAACTACTATCTAGAAATATGGAATATCTTTATTAAAATAATTAAATTACTATTTAAGTAATATGGAAAATTCTATTATAAAAATTAGAGTATTAAATATTAATAATAAGCTATTCTTTAAAGTGTTCAGTTTGACAGTGATTAAGGTAATCTAATAAACTTTTATTCTGAGTCCTTATATTGCTTTTCAATTTTTTTCTTTTCTTTTTTTTTTTTTAATTTTTTTCTTAAAGATTTATACTTTTTCATATTTCTAAATTTTAAACTTAGAAAATGTCACTTTTCCTATTTCCTACCTATTTAACCAGGAGTTGGACTCAACATGGAACTGTAAGCCCCTATTTTTTGCATCTTTTCTTGTTCCACCTGGCTGTGTCATCCCACACAAGTCTTTCAACCTTTTAACTTCCATTTGTTTCTGTGAATGACTTGGAGCTTGACCTGCACAAACCAGGAAATCTAAATTGATCCAAAATTTGAGACTTTAGAATATTGACCTGATGAATCTTCATCATGATACTATCCATGCACAAAACTCATAGATATAATGTAATGTGTGCCCCTCAGGCTCCTGGTATATGATGTAAATAATGTGTGAATAGGCCCTACTCCCAGACATTAAGAAATCAGGGAAAAAATGTCATCCAAACCACTGTGTGTGTTTTTGTGTGTGAGTGTATATGGTGGTGGTGCTGATGCTGGTGGTGTGTGTGTGTGTGTGTGTGTGTGTGTGTGTGTGTGTGAGAGAGAGAGAGAGAGAGAGAGAGAGAGAGAGAGAGAGAGAGAGAGAGAGAGAGAGAGAGAGAGAAAATGAAAGGTTGAAGCGGACTCAAGATGTCATGCTCAATCTACTAGTCCCTGTGTTTATTGAGCCTGGGTCTCTCATTGAACTCAGACCTTGATAATTTGGCTACTCTTGCTAGCTAATGTGCCTCTTGAGTGCTGGAATTACAGGTGGCCTCTGTGCCTAACCAGCTTTTTAGGTGGATTTTAGGGAATCCAAACTTAAGTCGTTATCTCCCATCTTTCCAGTACAGAGTTAGATGGTCATTTGAGAGTCCGCAGAGGGTAGTAATTTTCCATTCTTTGAATAGATTTTTTTTGACTATCATTCTCCAGTTGCTGGAATGGAAGTGAGTTCATTCAGTCCATGTGGTGGGGAACAGGTCTCCTTCCAGCTGCCACTTAGTGAACCATGGTGTGTGTTGATGGTGGCATTCTCAGTGGTGGACTGAATCTCTCTTCCTCATGAGGAAGATGATGTGTCATTCTGTTCTCTAGGCATGCTCTCCAGAAACATCATGGCCTTGGGAGATGGCTCTGCTTATGTGTGTGAGGTCTAGCTTAGAGATTGCTGCCAGTTTTTCCTTCGTAACCAGCCTAAAGAACTTAAAGCTTTTATAGCTTGGAGTGCAAGGGTTAGCAAATGTTTGAGTCTACTTGTCTAAAGGTGAGGGAGAGGACATGACAGTCATACTTGAACAATGGCATTGGTTTAGGAAATCACTGTTGCTATTTCTGCTGTGTTTGCTGTTGTGTATTTGTTTGTATATGATTTATGGTGGGGGTTTGCTTTGGAACTTAATAAGTCTAGCTGCCCAGAAGTTTGAGTCATGTGACCAGCTGGTCTTTTTAGTACCTAACAGGAAGAAGCTCCTGAAAGCACGGGAATAGTAGTCCTATGTATGTGGTTTGGGTTTTAAACTAAGGACGAGAGGAAAATCTGAGTCTGATTCACAGGGTCAGAAAATGGCATCCTGATCAGACCTTTTAGTCCGCCTTCCGTGCCTTTTATAGAAGTGTACCTCGGTAGAGGCATTTCCATAAGGCCTTGCTAGCTGTGGCTGCTCTGGTTTCTGACTGCTTATGGGCAAGGTTGTGTTGTGTTTTGTTTAATTTATGAGCTAGGAAAGCTGGTTCTCCATCTTTTTGGCCTGATCTGAGCAGCTGGTTAGGTAGAGTTAGGTACTAACTTCAAGGAGTCCATCATTCCTTCTTTGCCATGCCTGCTTCTCACCATAAGGTCCCAGAACTCTTTAAAAATAACTTGTGAATGAACTGTAACAGTCTCTGAGAGGCAAGCCCTTTATTCTCTTTCACGGATAAATCGG
>NW_022196900.1:50817629-50901358 GCF_008632895.1 Mastomys coucha | reverse complement strand
CTACACATGGTTTGGGGTTTAATCCTTCCTGCTCAGGCTCTGGGGTAGCTAATGGTGATCCCTCAGGCGAGTGACAAGAAAGAAGCAAAACTGGACTATATCCTGGAAATAGATAATTCAGAAACATGGTTTCGCATGAGAGTTTTAGCTGTCTGAATTTAGAACCTTGATGTTCATGCCTGTTTTATTCTTATGGCCCGCAGTACAACAGGAATTTTATGATTTCACAGTTTCCGAAGCCCTGGCCAGGTTGTGGGGCTCCTGGAAATCTTGGGATCAGTAGACTTACTTTAACTTCTACAATTTTGCATTTGTTGGTGATTTATATCCCTATAAATGCTTCAAAGTCGCAACATGGGAATTGTCTCATTCAGAAACTAACAGTAGAAGATGGCTCTGATTTTTATAAGATCTCCAGGAAATCCTAACAAGCAAGGCCCAGGCTTTGAACATTGTGGACTTTAAAGCTTTCTGATTAGGGATTTCCAGAACTTTTGTTGTTCCACGGAATCACTAGGATGAGGTGGTTGACAAAGCACAGACTTATAGTTACCATGAGTTTCTACTGACCTGATCACTAGCAGGCCCAGGCCAAGGAGAATACTACTCTAACAGCTGCCATGAGTGGTCCTTAGGTCATGGCCTCATCTAAGAAGCCTGGATTAGTGAGCCTTTATAATTCACATTTGGGTATACTCATGCTTATTTCCAAATAAATATGGATGCAAATAACAAGACCTCTATTATGGGTATATTAAATAATCTTCACAGTAGAGCAATGTGCATTCAATAAATAAAATGCTAGATTTAATGAAGAAACAATAAATGTTTTCCCCTGCATAGTTAGCTTTTTTTCAGAGTATTTTTTGAGGTCATCTGGTACTTCACAAGTAAAATAATATTGTTTCTTGTATATCCTTTGTGGTTGTTTGGGGCCCATGAACTTTTGATGGGTCTTCTTGGTGGTCAGTGGAGATGCTATTGTTATAAAAGATAATTTTGTAATTCATTATAAGGTCATATCACTGCACTTGTCCCTGTCTGTTCACCCTTCCCTAGTATCTATTCTTTTTTAACCTTTTAGCATAGGCCTCCCCGTAAATGGCAGTTTACATTATTATAAAAACCGTAAACAAAAAAACAAAAAACAGAAAACAAAATAAAGTAACATGCTATAAATAGTTTTTAAAGAAAGCATTTGTTATCTGCAACCTTAATTTAGGAACATTTAACCTGTAAACGGAATGTTGTCCTGCAGCCACAGTGACATGAAAGCAGTATACAGGTTTGCCAAAAGCCTGCTCAGATTTGTAAGAATTTGTCAAAAACAAACAATACTTTAGTGTTCTCACTAAGCAGTGTCTTGAGGGAATTGTGAAGTTTGTGGTGTCTGCAAACCACCCAGTCCACAAAGTCAAGTGAACTGTGAAGGTGAAGGTTACCACCACCTCTCACCTTTGTACTTTGTTCTCTGAGTATTAGAGAACATTGATCCTCCAGCAGCAAAGGGGATACTGTTTGGAGAGTTAATTATAGCTAGTGAGTGTTATTGATGCTATCAATCAGTGAGACCAGAGGAAAGGGCTTGGTGCCAGAACATTCTGTGTAATTAAATACCACAGGACAGGATTCTGAAGGTGAAGTCAGGTCTGAAGAGGGCGATTTATCTCAAAACAAAGATGAAGATGGCTCACTCCCTTTTTCACTATCCTCTTCTTAGATTTCTGGAGATGTTCCATGAATGTCTGTGATGCCATCTCATCATTTTGTCCTGTGAAGGTTGTCATGCTTTCTATAAAACCTCTCTTGTAAAATCTTTATAACTGCCATGAGACAAGCTTTAGGAGTACAGTAATTATTTTTGTTAAAGTGCTTTGGGGGGAAATATGTAGCTCAGGTGTCTAATAGACATTTGGAGAATGGAGGATCTTATCTTTGAATGAAACCATTAGTCTTGCAAATAAGTTCATTTAAAGAAAGCTTTCCCATGGTTATTCTCCAATGTGTGATCATGTTGAGAGTGAGAGCATTATCTTACTGTTTCGGGTTATTCCCCATAGGTATTGAGTACATTTCTCACAGTCGTATAACTTCAATCATCTCTACAAAACACATGTTGGAGAACTTCCCAAAGCTCCATGGGAAGCACATCATATTTTTATATCAACTTCCCTCTCATCATGCCACATGCATGTCTTCCTCAACACAAATTCTCATGTCTTATTTAAAGGCAAAGTATTGTAGGCAAGTCCAGAATGTCTCCTGCAACTGATGGGAGAGTTCTGTTTGTTCATTTGATTATTGTTATTTTAAATAGTTATACAGTTTGTACTGATGGAGGCTTACTACAGACAGACAACCTTTAGGGAAAAATAGTTTTGAAACTTATTAACATGAAAATTTGTGTACATGTACCCCAAATGTCCCCAAACATTGTCTCAGGTGTTGTATGATTTACTTAATATGAAGGGCTGAAGTTCTATTTATTTTTAAAAATGTACTTATTACTTTTGTACATTCAGATACTTTTTATCTAAAGTAAATGAATGTGTGTGTCCAGGAAGGGGGCATGCAGACGTCACAGCCTGCATATAGTGGTCCGAGGACCTCAATGCTAATAATAGTACTACTTGAGGTTTTCTTCCATCAATTGGGCATGTCCATACTGGTTACGTTTTTACTTGCTTTTTACATACAGAAATATTTTAGAAACTTGGAAGTCACTATTCTGTTGTGTCTCAGGAGTGTCTTTGTCACATACACTCTGTTGTCACTAACATGGAAGGTCTTTGTTAAGGTATTTCCTATATAGTCAAGGAGAAACAACAGTAAAGGGGCCGGAATTCTATTCCAGCTATACCATACCTGAGAAAATAGAGATCCTCTTTTTAAACTGCCATGCATGGATGGAATTGATTCCACTTAACCGTGCTTAGTGTCATGTTCAGAGGCTAAGTTTATGCCGTATGTGAAAGGAAGGTCCATTTGTTATTGCTGCAGTTGCTAGTTTGCTTGGCACAATCCTTACAGCCAGTATGCTTTTGTTTTTCTTTGGCCATTCCACGTTCTTAGTATTATCTATCATTAACAGTGTCTTCTGATCAGTCATTTTATGTTGGAGCTAAGGTCAATTGCCTTGACTTCTACTCAGTGAAATTTGAAACTGCTATGAGACGGAGAATCATCCTTAGCATAAACAACCAGTTGTCTTTTAAATGGTGCATGATTTTCAAATGAGCAGAAGCACTTAATATAGGAGAGCTTGCAGTGTAGGTATGTTTTAGTTGGTGGAATGTCAGGATCCTTCATTTTCCTTTTTTTAATTCTGCTGGCCTGCCTCCAAAAATTAGATTATTTTTTCCACACATAACTTAAATAAATCTTGGGCATTAGTAGTAGAAGAAATTCTGTACTTGTACTAACCAAATCACTCACTTTGGTGTGTTTCATATTTTTAAAATACCCTTTAAGCAGTGCTGCATGCCTTTAATCCCAGCACTTGGGAGGCAGAAGCAGGCAGATTTCTGAGTTCGAAGCCAGCCAGGTTACAGAATAGTTCTAGGAAAGTCAAAGCTATACAAAGACAAACACTCTCAAAAAGCCGATTAATCGATCAATCAATCTATACTCTTTAAACATGATGGTAATGGTGATGGTGAAGGTGATGGTGGTGGTGGTAGTGGTGGTAGTGATGATGATGATGGTGGTGGTGGTGATGATGGTAGTGGTGGTGATGATGGTGGTGGTGGTGATGATGGATGATGATGATGATGGTGGTGGTGGTGGTGGTGATGATGATGATGGTGGTGGTGATGATGGATGATGATGATGATGAGCGCACACATGGAGGTCAGGGACACCTGTGTGGAGTGTGTTCTCCCTTCTGCCTTTATGTGAATCCCAGTGGTTGCAGCACTCATTAGGACTGAATGACAATTGCTTATGCTGAGCCCTCTTGTCATCCATGTTTCATAGTTCTTATGTATACATAAGAGAATATTTAATTTTTCAAAGCAAAGTTCCATAGCTTCTTAGAGTGTCTCTTCAGGTATCTCCTTGGCAACAGCTGCTCATTCTCTCGTTGATTGCCATTTCACTAGATATTTGTGAGTTCAAAGGCCATGTTTCAACAACTAGTATAATGAAAAAACACACAGATAGAAAAGTCACATCTCTGAATGAAATATCTGTATCTCTTCTCTGTGTTTTTAGACAAGCTACAATTGTTCTTGTTGTTCCTTTGTTTTTTTTCCAGACAGGGTTGCTCTCTGAAGCTGTGGCTGTCCTAGAACTCATTCTGTAGACCAGGCCGGCCTTAAACTCAGAGATCTGCCAGCCTCTACCCCCAGAGAGCTGGGATTAAAGGCGTGTGCCACTGCTTCTCAGTGCACAGTTGTCTTTTCTAAGGAAACTGAATCAAATGATCTCTGTTGTTTTTTTTTATTCCCGCACCCCAACCCCACCAGTACCATATTATTCTGTTGAGCCTTCTTTCCTTGAGGATTTAAATAAATCCGCAATTTTAAGAGCGAAAACTTCCTATTAAACATGGTTAATAGAATTTTTTATTCTCTTCTGTTGATAACACTTGCTTGAACTTTTGGTATTCCATATCAGATTTGTGGCTTGTCCTACCCTTTAAAAAAAAAAAAAAGTTTTGCCGGGCTGTGGTGGCACATGCCTTTGATCCCAGCATTTGGGAGGCAGAGGCAGTCAGATTTCTGAGTTCAAGGCCAACCTGGTCTACAGAGTGAGTTCCAGGACAGCCAGGGTTACACAGAGAAAAACCCTGTCTCCAAAAACAAAACAAAAAAATGTTTTATAACCTCCAAGTTAGTCCATGATAATCACATACTGTCTTCACAACAAATGTGTGGTTGATAGCACTGTATGCAAAGTAGTATGGTGGTTCTAACCTTATTTCAAGGAGTTACGTCACCAACAAGGCAGGGTGATAGTAGTGGCCCCTTTCGTTCCACATTTAAGAGCAGCACAGTCGGCGTACTGTGGGTATAGGCAGAGTCCTGGGATTCAGACTACAGTGGACAGGACTGGCAAGCACTGGCTTCATGGAGTAGTAAGATAGATGTCTGCAAGAAGTTGGAAATGACTGGAACATACGCAAGTTAGAGCAGCAGCTTTTATTTAACAGAGGGAAGCAGGCGAGCAGGAAGCCTAGGGAAACTGTAGGTTATTTGAATTTATATAGAAAAAGTAGACAGTGCCCTGAGCATCTAGTTTCAAGAGATGTTAGGTTCCTCTAAAAGCCATAGGAAGTGCTCTAGGCATTTTAAACAGGGAATAACACCACCAAAAAAAAAAGTATTCCATGGTATCTCTGAACTCACTTGAATTAAAGCAATGTTATTAATCAAAACACTGAGCAAACCTGTTTGAAGTAAAACTTGAAATTCTATTTCCCCCCAGTGGTTGTGTTTTCTAATTTCTGTATTTTGGAATATTAAAAGTTAGCTACACTAATATATAAACTTTCATAAGCCTTTTGCCAGAAGAGATTGCTTCCTTTGGTCCCATCCTCTTCGCTGGAGACAGCTTTATTCTGCACTGTTCTCTCGCCTTCTTGGGTTGGCCACCCATGGGAAAGCATGCCTTTCCTGAGAAGGTAATCTAGAACTATGATATGCATATGGCTTGGTGTGTTCCAAGACATGCTCCTGGTAGTGTTCTGCATGTGAAAGCTGATCAAAGCACACCTCTTCCCTTTAAGTACATGTTAAGGTCTGTGGCCTGAATTGTGTTCGGAGGCTGACTCCCTCTGTGCATGTTCTGAGCCCCTCAGGAGGAAGCTGTGCTGCAGCCAACTGTGGAGTCATGAAGCTGTGCTGGGGCCTTTGCTTCCACTTAGCATACTGAGAGCCAACTTGTGTCTAGTGGTAGTCACTTTTTCAGAGAGTAACAATCAGGCTTTTGCTTTATGATATGAATAGCAATTAACTTGCAGTGTAAATGGGCATAATTATGACCTTTCCCACTCTTTTAAGTTAGAAGAAATTGGATTAGGCTTTTAAAAAAAATGTCTAAAGTGGCAAGTATCTAATTTCCAAGTTTAATGTTTGTAGTTCTGGGTCATTAGTTGACAAATGATAAAAGCTGTTCATTGGTGATCTTGTCGGTGGGTGATTTTTCAGATGTTCAAAATTTAAAAAGAAACCAATTGCTTTGTTCATTTGTGGATCATGCTACTTTAATCTGTCAGTATTAAACTCACTATTTCTGATATTCCCATTGATGAATCAGAGACAGGGCAGTAGTACTTTTGGACAGAATCATTTCAGATGGACTTCTGTAGAATGCATAGTGTTCTAAGATATTAAGCTTCTTGTTTAATGAAATACCAGTTCTTACCCATAAGATATTAAAAGTTTCTTTTAATTTTGAATATTTTGATTAATTTCTTTTGATAGCATACTCCTAGTATACATGTTACTCATCCTTGCATGCTCAATGTGTTACTCATCCTTGCATGTTTAATGAGTTATAGCTCATGATGAAGAAATGGACTTTTAATTACAAAGAATATAGTATATTTTAGAGTATTCCAAATTTGAGTCCTAATTACTTTGGTAAGCTTGTTTTGTTTGTTTTTTATTTTCTCTGTCTAGTGTAGTCTCATTTGTGAGGAGTGCTTTGGGAAAGCCATTGGCTAAAGGGTCTCTATGCCTGCTGCTTCTCCCTTCCTCCTTCCTTCAAGGAGCCTCAGTATTGCTTGTCTTGGTTTATTATATCACTTGTAGGCTTGTGAGAACTTCCAGAATAAACCTGAGTTTTAAATTGCTATCTTGGAAGCAGATTGGTGTTCAGTTTTTGTACTCCCTGTATCATCTTTAAATATTTAAATTGCAGACGCTCTGGCTGCCTCTTAAATTAGATCCTTCACTTAGTAGTTTTGACATTTCATAACCTTGCTCCTCAGGCATTAAATATTCACCTGTTTAAATGGCAGTGAACATTTAAAATACAAACCCATATATTAATCCAATGACTGTAGATGGGAGAATCAGCTCTTACTTACTGAAGGAAGAAACTATTGGCCCCACCAGGACACACACTACAAATTCATTGCATTGAAGTATTTGTACAGAATTCATCATGTAAAGAAAACCCTCTTGCCAGGCGGTGGTGGCGTACACCTTTAATCCCAGCACTTGGGAGGCAGAGGCAGGCGGATTTCTGAGTTCGAGGCCAGCCTGGTCTACAAAGTGAGTTCCAGGACAGCCAGGGCTACACAGAGAAACCCTGTCTCGAAAAACCAAAAAAAGAAAAAAAAGAAAACCCTCTTGAGCCTTCTCTGAGGGAATTTAGTTGTAAAGACCCACAAGGGTATTTAACACGTTGAAGATGTGTTCCCACATCTTCAGTCCCAGAGTTGTTGGTGGGTGAGTATTGATGCAAGGCTTCCATAGAATGCCAAATCCACAGCAAAATCAGAGTGGTGGCCATTGCTGATAATTGCTAGGTAGAGAGATTGGACTGGTAACAGATTTAAATCCCCAAGGTGATGGTCCTCATCTCTCCGTAAGGCTTCTCACTGTGGTCTAAAGTGGACTTCTTGTTTATAATCCTCTGAGATTGAAGAACTGTTTACCTTTTCTTGGAAGGCAGGATGTTGTTGACAGTGATATCCCTGACCAAGTAGAGGAAAGGGGACTGCTTTAATTCTAAGAAACTTACAGATGTAGGATTCAACCTGGTGCATTTTGGGAGAAGGGTCAGCCCAAGTGCTCCTTGTTATACTTCCTAGAAATTCCTATGGGTGGTGTCCTTTATTTCTATGGAACAGAATGTAATAAAACTTATTTTAATTATGCAGTTTTAATTAAGCAGTTTCTACAGTGAATCTCAACTAGTGACCACAATTTTTAGGGAAAGCTACTTTGAAATACATTAATGCATGTGACATAAAAATAACTGGTTTAGCGACATCTTTTCTGCTATCTTTGCTTAGTTTGTATGTGTGCTTTAAGAAACAGGCTAGAGTTTCTTAAAAAACCTGAACTTTTACACCAAGTGAACTGGCGGGCTAGTTCCCATAGTGGGATACTGTGAAAGAAAGCTGGACCAGGAGAAAAAATGCAGGGAGCCAGGGAGATCACTTGTTGAGTGCAGAACTCAGCACCAGCTGCGTTTGACCTGACACATGAGATTTGCCTTATCTTTACCTCTTCTGTTGGCCATAGTCTGTTCTTTTATTTGTGTGTCCTGCCTGCCGTACAAGATAGTCAAAGGCATAGAACTAAAACTCTGTTTGATTATGCTTTATAACTGGTAAAAACCTAAGCCTGAGTGTGACTTTATTGGTAAGCAGTGTTTGTTACCAGTTCTTTGACAGCATTTTAGGAAACGTTCTTTTAACATGACTAGGAGATAAAGAAATAGTATGAATTTAAGTTTGTGTATTAAGCATGGTATGGATGTTCAAGCCTCTCAAACCAGGGATCCACAAGGCTGAGGCAGGAGGATTGTTTTAAGTCTGAGGTGAGCCTGAACTATATAGTGAGTCCCAAGCCAGCCTGAGCCGAAGAGTGAAGTCCTATCTCAAAAGCCAAACCAGACAATGGCAAAAGCAAGCAAGCACACCAAAGAATGGATATTGAGGGGAGGACCGCTGATCCCAGAGTGCTTTCAGTTTTTACATAATCACTAAATATAAGCCCTTTATTCTAAATATACTTCAGGATAACTTAAAACACCTCACCCACACATGTCTGAAATGTACAAAGCAGTGAATGTCACTGCATGAGTAAATGACTCTGGAAAGCTGGGATGGACTCAGTTACTCTAAACTTGATTATGGAGGTCTTTCTGGACATACACAGATGCACGTAGAGGTGAATATTTATAACACAGCCACCCTCATTTTTAGGCTCTTAAAAATGCCATGCACACTAAAAGGTACTTATTTATTCCTAAGAACTACTTTTAAAAGGAAAAATTATGTGGTTTATGTGGTATAATAGAATTAGGGACTTTGTCTCAAGTTAACAGGGTAATAAAGTGAACCCAGTTTTGAACCCAGGCTCACTGACTGGAGAATTGTCACCTTTCATCCCTGTGACCACTCCCTGCATTATGCTAACTAAGCTGGAGCCTCCTGCCTGCCTCTCCTTGCTTTATCACTCACTGAGAAGGCATAAATGCTTATGCTTGCCCTGTAGCCCATGGTGAGTGGCTCTCACAAAGAGAGCCCTTCAGTCACATAGTCTACAGCAGAGTGACTGCTGACTGGCTCCCTGCTACAGAAATAAAGCCATGAAATCCTCAATATGGAAGTGGGCCAAGTGTCGGATTGTATAGCTTCCTTAGATGATTGCAAATCAGTCTAGAAAAGAGCCTTGGTATTAATGTATTCTCACCACTAGATTCAAACATGCTTCAGAGTCTATGGTGTCATAGGTACACAAGTCCCAAGGCTAGATTTTATTACTTGAAGTTTTCCTTCTTTTTTATTTTGTATTTATAAGTCTCCATTACAACATAGCTAGGTATAGAGAGAAAAGAGTGTATGTGAATATTTTCTCTTTGCTGCTGTCCCAGATTCCTTTATGGAGGCCACGACAGTGTAATGTGACTTTCAAATAAGCCCTCGGAACAGCATCTGCATTTCCAGTTGTTAGCGAGCAAACTGATTAAATAAAGGAAGGAGTATTATAAGCTCTCTCAGGGCAAGGGTAAAAGAAACCAAGAACTTCATAAATTAATATAAAAGCTGGCTAGGGTTTTCTTTTTGTTTTTATTTCCTAGAAATATTATTAAAAAGTAATAAAGGTCTACAGACATAAACCGAAAAGAAAATGGTTGATGCTTTTTTTATATGCTAGTTTTGATAAAAAAGATTCTAAATTGTAGTAGTAAACCTGATTAAAGGTAGTTATTACTAGGTAACATGACTAGGCTGAAGTAATCAAACTATGCTAGTCTTAGCAAGTCAATCCCAGGGTTGGAAGTTTTGGTTACTTTTAATAGATATGTAGAAGATAGGCTGGGTTACAAATTTTCTGTCCATGCAGTTGGCTAGTTCTGAAGAGATCACGGGTAAGCCAAAGGGAGCATGATTGAAAAATCACTTGTACCCACAGCTGTCTAAGTAGTGTTTATATGATATGGGCAAATCAGGTATGAATTTCAGGTCCAGTGAGATGATGGACTGCGTCACAAATGCTCTGGTCCAGTTTGTTGAGGACTCATGCAGTCATTAAGGTACTAGCTAGGCTTTGTTTATTATGTATGTTTGCTTTGGCCACATGCTAGTCATTGGCTGAACACTTAGGATCCAGTGATGAGCCAGACTTTAATAGTGAAGATTATAAACTAATACGGTTGTTTTGTCTGCCATCTTGTACAATTTGGGATTCTTTTATTAAAAGACTTCTTCAGTGTCAGGGGAGCAGAAAGATTCTAGGAGTCTGAGGAGATGAACAACTCCAAGGAAAATGTTTTCCATGCATCACAGGGCTGATAACCCATATAACTCACAGATCACACACACTGTGGCAGCATGCACAAGACTCATGTGTTCAAGCTAGACAAAAGCCCAACGCGGAGAAAGGTACATAAACCACAAAGTCCCACCTCCAACCAAGAGTGACTTGTAATTGATAGTTGCTGTGAGCAGGAAAATCCTTTTTATACAATGGAGTGGCAATGGGTATATCAACCACACTTCAGGGCAGGCTCGGGGATATTGGCTAACACAAAAAGGACTCTGTTTATATTTGTGGGCTTTTCTGTTGGCTGTGTAGGCAGAGGGGAAAGAATACGATGCAAATACATAAAAAAAAAAAAAGGAGTTTTTTTTTTTTTTTTTTTTTTTTTGAAAGAGCATTAACTAGCAGATGAAGCCAGTGAAACACTCTGGGTATAAAAAAGGTTATGAAAACTTGTGGATGCGAAGACTATGGATTGTGACTTCTCCTGTATGTAAATTTCCAGGAATTCATGTGAGAATGGCATTGACATAAGTGATAAGTCCTTCCTTGAGAAGAGCTACACATTGTTAAATGGATGCCACCATCTCCAGAGATGTAGAGAATAGAAAAAAGTCATAAAAATATATCCGCTGAGTTAAAAATATATGCACTTGGAATGATTGCTCCCAAATCTCTTGCCTCTTCCTTGCCGCCACTGAGGACAACTTACTTCCACTGTCCGTGCTGTGTGCCACTGGTCTGGCTTGAGACCTCATGGGGACCGTAGGAGTGGAATCTTCTCTCCTCCTCACACAGAGAAATGGCATCCCTCCTTTTCTGAACCCCTACCCTCAGTGAACCAATAGCACTCACTTGATTAAGCCAGTGCTTGCTTTCTGCCCCTTGTGAAGCAGTTGTGGAGGTTTCTGAAAGGAGTGAGAATACCAGTGTGCTTAACCTTATTCCCCTTTACAGGTTTCCTATGCTCGCCCAAGTTCAGCTTCTATCAGAGATGCAAACTTATATGTCAGTGGGCTTCCAAAAACCATGACCCAGAAGGAGCTGGAGCAGCTGTTTTCACAGTATGGGCGCATCATTACTTCTCGAATTCTTGTCGACCAGGTCACTGGTAAGTAGGCAGAGGTTCTGGACAGTCTTGTGCTCCCTGACGGGCAGATTGTGAAATATTCTGTCTCCTCACACAGCAGTCTTGCCTCTAGAACACATCAAAGGTATATGTGGGCCAGAAAATGCAATTTTCTGCTGGAATTGTTCATAAATATGCATGGACAGAAATAGATTGTGGAGTGGAGTGAGCGAGCTTGAGTCATTTCCACCCCGAAGGTGCAGGTTTGAAGCCTGTTTCATGGCTTGTAATAAATTTATAGATGCTATAATCTTCATTTTCAAGCCTCTGTGTGAAAAAAGCCCCTATCCCCCTTATAAACAATCTTATTTTTGTGAAAAGCAAAATTTACTGCAGCAGTATGCAGCTGGTTCTCTGAGCAAGGATGAGGCTGAATCCACTCTGGTAATTGCTGTGAAGGCAGTTTTCCAGAGCTCTGCTGTACCGTAGAGGCGTACGTAAGAGGAGGAGATTTTGAGTGGTAGCCATTTGTTTTATGCCTAATGTAACTTTTGACCAAATGAAATGAGAATAAGATGTTCGTTAGAACTTTGTACATAAGGACCATTTCTGCCAACACTGTTAGCTAATGGAAAGCTGGTGGTATGGATTGGATTACAGAGTTTTAAAATAAGATACACGTAGATTTTTTTTTCTATTATAAAAGCAATACCTGTCCTTTTCAGAACATTTTAATACTGAAGAAACATGGAAGAGAGGGGGTGGAAAGTTACCTGGGGTGCCTTATTTCCCGGCTACCCATATTGCAATATGGTGTATTACAGTATGTGAGTTTTTATTGTAAAGAAAGGAGCAGATTAACTCTAGAATAAAACCAGGCCACATTTTTAATCTTCAAGTGGAGATCAGTTTGGTTGTGAATTTGAGCAGAGCAGTGTAGGCTTTTCCATTCTGTGCTGTTAATTGCCTTCACAGGAAGTGCTTTTCATAGACTTCTGGCGAGAGAAGCAGCAGTGTATACACTTCCTGGGAGAGTGGCCTGTAGATTGTGCTGCTGTGAGAAAGTCTGAGAGGGTATATGACTGCATTAGCTGCAGTAACTATCCCGTAATCCTCCTGATGCATTCTGCACACTGGTGTATTGCACACACTGTTCGTTAATGGGGCAAAATAGAAACCCAAGCATAACAGATCAAACAGAATTTATTCTAAGCAACAGAATTAACTCCTTGTTCAAAGCATTAATTTTTTTTTTAAAGAATTTGGTATTTAATGAGAAATTGGTGGATTGAGAATAAACTTCATATGTAACATGGAAATTGTGTCTCTTCCTAATAATGGCTCTTCCAGAGAGTGAAAGGTGAAGGGTAAACAGACTTAATATTTCCTGAGTGTGGCCTATCAGCAGCCTGTTGGAACTTTGCTAGAACTACAAATTCTGGGGTCCTACAAATGTAGTCAATCCTGAGAATAGACATTTTACACCTCCCAGTCCCCTACACACTTTAAGAAGCCCCACCTGTGTGGATGACATTTTTAAACCTGTGCTTTCCTAATGGAGCAGCCAAGAATTTTAATATTTTATTTTATTTTGCTCTGTGTGTACATGTTTTGTTTTGTTCCCCCTCCCCCTTTCTTTTTTTTTTTTCCTCCTTCTTTTTTTGAAATTCAAGATCTCACTCAGTGATCAAGCTGCCGGGCTGGCATCTCACACTTGGAGCAAACTTCTTCAGCCTGCTGAGTGATGGAAATACCTTAGCTAGCTACAATGTTTGTTCTCAATAGGAGCCTGTAGAGAGATGAGAGGGAAAGGATGTATTTGTAGTCAGTTCTTCTTCATATTTACAACTTTCAAGAAAAACATACCCTTTTCCTGAAGTGGAAAAAGTGAAGCTCAGCAGCTTTGGTATTCAGCCTTCAGGTGTTGGCCGTGTATGGTGTGTGTGGCTTCAGTAGGAAAGGTGAATTGATGGCATATCAGAGGACGCATACCTGGAGACAGTGCCTCATACCGGAGAAAAGCTTCAGCCTTATCCGGGTTCACTTGTAAGGCAAATGGACCGCGCCTTTCTGTTTGAGAGGGTGCTCTAGGTCTCCTCAGCAGCCCCTCCATTCTTCATTGGCCCACTTTGAATTATCTATACTTTCCCACCTACTAGTGTGGTAGTAGGCCTGTGAGGACCTGGCTGGTTGCCAAGGAGGCATTTCTCCAAGGCTGCCTACCTTGTGTTGACCAGCTGTGATGATCTGCTCACCTGCCTGTGCCAATTACATGTAATGAACTGAGATGCATGCTGCTGTTTCAAATCGTAAACCCAGAAAGGCCTTGTTCCTGCCCTGTTTTGCTGCTGTTGTCAAAGAACAGAGTGGGAATGGCCTTCCATGCTTAAGAGGAATGTTGGAGCACCAGGAAGTTTACAGTTCTACTAGTTTAACTTAAGAGTCCACGCTGCATTACTTCTGTAAGACAGCTAAAGGGAAGGATAGGAGAGCTTCAGAGATCAAGAAGACCCTCTTCAGATTCTGTTTTCTGGAGAGACCTTCATGCTATATGATAGGATTATGACAAATGTATTACTTAGAATTTTAGTCTAGCTATATATGCTCTCTAGTGTTTTTAGCAAATGCCTACTTTTGTTCTTATACCAAAGAAGGGGTTGCCTGCCTGATAGCATGATTTCAAAAGTAGTACTTGGGAACCCAGTTAGTGTTAAAGTGCACAGGAGGCAGGACAGAATGTAGGGGAAGAAAGCATGAGCTTATGCACTCTGTACTTTATTGGTTTCTTGACAAGCATATGATAGTGAGACCTCACATTGTATAGGTTATTTGGTGCATTTTTAAAATGTGGAAAATTGAGATTCCAAGTTGAACTACTAAGGTAAAATTTTCTTCCTGATGTGATTTTTTGTGGCAAATGTTGTATTTGGGTGAAAAGATGTTAATGAGAAGGAAAAATTAATTTATCCTTTCTTCTCTTCTTCCCCTCTCCTGCTCCCTCTTTCCCAAATCTTTACTTAAATCTACCTTAGGCATATCAAGGGGTGTAGGGTTTATTCGATTTGACAAGCGGATTGAGGCAGAAGAAGCTATCAAAGGCCTAAATGGCCAGAAACCTCCTGGTGCCACAGAGCCAATCACTGTAAAGTTTGCTAATAATCCAAGCCAAAAAACCAATCAGGCCATCCTTTCCCAGCTGTACCAGTCTCCAAACAGAAGGTACCCAGGACCGCTAGCTCAGCAGGCACAGCGTTTTAGGTAAGTCTGGTCTAGTTCTCGTGCCCAGCTACTAAACTGAGGAGAATGTGCAGGTCTCCTGTCAAGTAATGGTATCAATAAGATCTCTGCGATGAGTTTGTCTTTACTGTTGTTTTCTTTCTTTCTTCTTTCTTTTTCATTTTCTTTAATGGGCACAGAGAAAACATACTTGGGGAAAGAGCAACTTTTGCTGTTGCCTAAGTTGATGGCAATTAACTGTAAGAGCAGTTCTTCTCCAGGAGTGATTCTGCCTCCAGGAGACATTTGGCAAAGTGTAGAGTTATTTGTGATGGTATAATTCGGGTGGAGATGTGACTCACATCTAGTGGGTAGAGTCCAGGGATACTGTTAAGCATCCTGAGGCATACAGGAGACCCAGCAGCCACAGGTTACTGGGCCCAAAACACACTTCGAGAAAAACCAGGCCTTCTGACCATGAGGTCTGATGTACTATTTTCTCTTTATTACTTTTTTCTTGCAAAGAATTTATTTTTGTGTTTGAGCTGTCAAGTAGAGCTCTTTCAGTTAGCTTTGTTTTATAATACAGACATTGTTAAAGATATATGACTGATACGAATGGCAAAAGTTTTTTTCAAGAGGGTCCCTCTCTCCTTTTGTTGTGTCTTACAGTTTAGAGGTTGACAAACTTTACCTCTAATGTTCAGAGAGGAAATCTATTAAAATTTCTGGGTCATGGATTTTGCAACTGTGTCTCCTCTTCCTCTTTTCCCTTCTCCTTACCATCTCCCTCTCTCTCCTTCTCCTTTCTTTCCTTCTTTTCAGCTCTTTAAAAATTTAAAAGTCATTAGCTGCTATGTCATCCAGAAAGTAGTGTCAATCTGGATTCTCTCTCTGGGTGGTAATTCACTGATGCATTAACCCACAGAAGTCACTGTGGTACAGTGGGCATAAATAACCCAAGTTCTCAAGTTATCTAGTTGTTGAATAAACAGGCAGACCAGGAGGCATTCAGAGCATACATACTTTGTGTGGAAAAAAAAAAAGAGCGACTTGAGATTCAGTTAGTAACAGTGAATGTCTGGTTTTACGAACGAGTCACCCAGTTTTTATTTACCACTCAGCCACATGGTATGATATAGCATATTTTATCTAACTCCTAAGCTAATTTTTTATAAGTACATGTAAATCTATATTATTTTCTTTCTGAGACCAAGTAGTTAATTACCAAAACACATAATCATAAACTTAGTAAGCTAAAGGAATTAACTTACATGTTTTCTAGGCTTGGTCACATACATTTTCCCCCATTGGTATAATAGAGTATAGAAAAGAGAAGAAATTTTTTTAAAAAATCAAATTAAAATATCTCCTTCTAAAATCAGTTAAGTATGTTACATAGGTGTGAAAAGAAATTTCTGTTGATGCCTGGTTGAATACCTACTTAAGCTGGCCTTCACTGAGAGAATGACACCATTGTCCAAGGCCCTGTTGAAAATAACCAGCGCCCTGGTTCATTGAGTTCAGCTGCTGGAATTTTGGGAGAAAAAAACATTGAGGAAAACAAAATGTGTATCACCTTTGACCTTGGTGACAAGTAGTGGCAACTGAATGAGAGGCAAGACCTCTGAGCTACTTGATTATTTCCTTCTGCAGAAAGAACTTTGAGCACCCCTTCTCAGTGCTGCTGCAGGCCCTCGCTCTGAAACCTTTCTTTCTAACTTTATTTACTTGTTGCTATTTCTGAATACAACACACTTGTACCCCAGTGATTTTCAGCTGTGTTCCCTAGTCATCCTGTCCAGTTAGCTTTAGTTGGCTGTTAGGAGAAAGCTATACTGCCACACACTATTGCTTTAGTGTTTTCAATTAAAGCTGTAGTTTTGTTTGCTGGTTGCTACTTAGTAGAGCAGTGCTAGATTCTCAAGACTAGGTGAGAGGACCCATCGACAGTATTAAGAATCCTGGTCTTTAGGCAGCATATGTTGGATGTTGGGTACCACTGTATCCTCACTCAGTCTTCCTTTCCCCTTTTTCAAGTCCATGCCCTTTATTTTTGATGAGGTAAAGTTTTCCAAAGTTGTCACCGGAATTAAATTTAAAACCTTTATCTTCTGTCCATTCCATGTTACAAAAAATGTTTATACTATATGTGATCATTACTTGTGAGATTCTTTGACCCTTATAGGGAAAAAAAAAAGCCAAACCATTGTATAAGAAGGGAATAAAGAACATTAGTTGAAAGGAAAACCCAGCATTAGTAAGGGAGGAAGGTTACTGTATGTGGAGGTTTGATCTTGGAGCCCCAGCTACTCTGGAGGCTGAGATAGGAAGATCAGTTAAAGTTCCAGCCTGGACTGTGAAGTGCTCTTCTTATTGCACTAAGTTTGACATCAAGTAGCCCCTGAGATGTAGCTGCTACCAGCTTGTCCAGTGAGGGTAAAAAGAAGCAATCAGGTTCCCAGTAGGGAAGATTTTTCTTTCCTAGGCATCCTAAATGTTCTCTTGCTCACCTCATTGCTCATCCCCACCTCTGCTTTGTCTAAGTGGTAAAATGTGAATTACCATGTGCTGGGGAATGTGTTTGATCTAGACTAGGAATGAGAGAAATGCGTCTTAATTTCTACAGTGCAAATATATCTTAATGTGTAACGTGGTTTTTACAAGTGTCTTTAATTTGGCAGTCATTACCTTGAATTTCTTCTCATTTTATTGAATAAAAGTTGATCTTTGAGCTTATAAGACACTTGAGTTAAGGACTTGAAAATTTTGTTGGCATCTTGCTCTTTTCTGTAGTTGAGATGTTAATTCCTCAGCAGTTATTTCTTCATAGTATTTATGTCTTAATGCCTTTGCTTTGAGTTTGCCGCTTCCCAGCAGGAATTTTAGAAAGTTCATTGTGTTGTTTTTATGTTATGGTGGTACCTTGGCAGCTGAGAAAGACAGAAGAATACAAGTTATAATAATGATGAAAGGACTTTCAGTATTCATGAAGATTAAAAAATAAAATTTCATGTAATAAGGATTAACTTTAAAAGTGAGCTTATGAGGTTTATGGCTCAATCTGTATTGATAATTAGAATTATTTAAACATGAACACTGCTAATCTGATGGGCTAGTTGAAGTGTTTATAGTATACAAAATAAGGCCGAATATTTATTTGCATGAATGATGTGATTTCAGTCCCCTAAGAATATTCTTAGTACAGGATATCCAAATTAAACTAAACCAAAATTTCTCATTTATTCTTGTGAAGTAACTTTAACTTTATTGAGTGTGTCCTAGGCAATGACTGTGTGTCTGCTGCTGTGAGTCTTTGTGCATTTTTAAAGAGCCTCTGCAGTTAGCAGTTGGGTTGAGCTTCAGGCATGTTGCTAGTTTCATTGGCTTGGTTTCAGGTTGGAAGGCACAGATGTCAAGCCTCATGAATAATTGTCCTCATTCATAGAAGATGTGACTGGATAAGGGAACATTGATGAGCTTATATTGATTAACTTTAAGCCAACTGTTGCTCCATGCTTTGGAGAGGTTTGTTAATTTTCCCATAGTGCATAAAATTGTGTTTCCTTATTTGTTGTCTTTTTTACATATTATGTCTGACTTCAATTGATTTTTTTTTAAATTGTCCTTCCCATATAGATTGTTCCCTAATCTACCTACCAACTGAATAGCTTGAAAACTAGGCATATACTTTAGTTTTATGCTGAATTTCTAAACATGCTGCTTTGAAATGAAAGTGTTCTAGCCTCTAAAGCATTCTATTAAAAATGTTGCCTAGTAATAATCTGAGTTACATTATCCTGGTGATAGGAAACGTTATCAAATGACTTTGCTGTACACTTGTTGTATATGTGCATGGTTTGTGCCTCTGTAATCACTTGAACTTTAGACTCTGAATTCTAATGAAATATACAAATATAGGATGAAGATGAAATATATATACTTTCTTGAATATAGTAATATACTGATATATTTATCTAAAGTACCTTAGTTCATTAAGATTTTGCTTTAAGCAAGATTGATAAAGTGTTAACTTTTATCACTTTGAATATTTTGACTTCATGTAAGATATGTTGAATTGACTTGTATCTAGCTTCTTGATGTGGTTTCTGTAAGAATTAGAGGAAATAACTGGTTTTTGTTTGTTTTTTTTTTCTTGAATTCTCCTCACTAGATCATCCTTAACCCAGTTTCCTTTCTCTTGGGAATTTTTCTATAAGTAAAGGATGCCTTAATTGATGCTAAGGTTTTCTGTCTAATCTTCCAATCCACATAATGAGTTACTTGTGATTTGGATTATATCCCAGCTGAAGTTGGGGTGGGAGCAGACATTGGTCACCCTTTCATGAAGGCTCAGACTTCCTCAGGACAGCATGTGATACCATAGAATGGATGCAGATACTGCTGCAGTCCAGATGTTAAGTATAATATAAAAACATTCTGGCTTTAAGTAGCACAATACACATACAGTGGACTCCTTAACTCCTATGTGTTGCCCCAAGTTACTACGGAGGCTGCCAGCCTGTGCTCCTCTTGAATGTAGTGACTTTCAGTTTTAGGTGATCGTGTTATGGAAGTTATCCTGAAGCTGTGGAACATGGAGTACGACAGCTCTGCCTGGGGTACTATGACATTTTCTCCTAGAGCTACACAGTATACACTTTGCTGCCAGCTGCTGGACAAAGGCAGCTTGATGTCCGTCTGAAGTACCCACTACCTTCTTTAAATTCCAGTGGGACACGTAAATGTGTGGCAGTGAGAGCCAGGGACATGGCGACCAGCTTCCTGTAGTCAGCCAGCTGCCATGCCTGGACTATTTCCTGGAGCAGTATTCTACTCCCTTGCTGATGGGGGGAGGAGAAAGGGAGAAATGTAGAAACTTGGTTTACATCCTCCAGAACTGAATTTCCCCTAAGATTAGGAGATGAATGAGGGAGGGTCAGGGGACCATATAAGACTCTACAGGTGGGACAGCTCCAAGGCCCATTGAAGGTCTTCAGAGGCCTAATTGCAGAAGTCCCAGTTGCCCTGCCGAATGTAGGATGAGAATTGAATGTGCTTGTACTCACTTCCATGGCAGGTTTGGTTTCCATCCTATCTTAAAAGCAGACACATTTTAAGGAAAGTCTATGTCTAGAGTTTCATTGCTCTCTGAAGTGGGTGAAAGGAAATGCAGCTACTGAATTTTTGTCCTTTAATCATTCTAAACAGAGACTTCAGTATGTTCATGTGTTCCACAGGTACTGTTTGTCAAATGCATTCCATAGCTATCATTCCAGTAATTTGATGAAATTTTCTGTATCAGATCACTTTTTGATTGGTGTTGCGAATTTGTGGAATTTGTGTTCATTTCTTCCTGATGTTTGTAACCTTGGTTTTTGTATAAAGGCATGGCATCTTGACTCATCTTCACTCTGCAGAACACAGAGTCCCCTGACATTCTGTATTCTTCACACCTGCTCTGTGCTTTGTGTGTGCAAATATTCTCACCCAGTCAGCCTTCTGGGTAGTTTTCATCCTACATTAAGTGGTGGATGACAGTTTTGGTAACCTTTGCTTTTACATAATCACCAGGTATGTGTTATAAAGCTGCAGTGCTTGGACCAGTGGTCTGTGCTAAGTGGTGCCTTTGAGATCGTGGAATGAAATGTGGCAGACCCAAATAGATGAAGGAAGATCTAATGTCACTGTGATCTGTTCTCTTGCCTTATACATTGTATGAGAGCAACTTAACACTTCCCTTTCATTTTTCCACAACACATGAATGCCCAGGGGAGACTAAGATTAGGGACATACAAGGATAACATTTTCCCATATCTGAAAAACCAGAAGGAACACTTTGGCCTTTATAAGTTGAGAGGAGTTGCTTTCCCTATGTGCTCTCCTCTGTGTTTGGGTTAGGCACAAAAAGCTGATACCTTCCCGCTTCCCCAAACTACTTAGCTTTTCACAGGTATTAAAAGACAAAGTAATTGTGCCTCACCTCTGACCTGTGGCTATGAAGAGTGGGGAGCATTGCAGTTGGATGGGTTATATGGCTCTGCATTAGACATGCCTGCTCCTCACGTATAATTTATTGGTAAATACTAGAAACTTGAGGCACCCATAATGGCCCAAATTCTATACAGCCAAGTTTGTCCATAAATTGTACATCTCTGTAAATCTTCACCTTTGGTTTTAAAAGGTCAAAACTCCTCTGAAGAACTAGCTCTGTGGGTTTAGGTTAGCTAGTTAATCCTTGTGTGTTTCAGTGACCTCAGGAACCAATGGAATTGTAAAAAGTAGAAGTGGGCTCTTGTAATGGTGCTGGTCAGTTGCAGTTTCACTTTTAGAACTTGCCTGGTGGGAAGTCAGATGTCAGCTGTTCCAGTTCCTTCACATTGTTTCTGGCTGTTTCCTCAGATGACCACTGCTGTTTTTTTTTTTTTTTCCCTTTGCTGCACTGACCTGGTAGAGATAGCCAGTGTTTTACAATAGTAGGTACCCATTCTCTCGGGAATGGTAAAAGACCCAGTGTTTTGAAACGTCAGATATATTTTTTGCACAGTTATCCCCATGGAAGGTGGCAGTAATGAGCCTAGCTTTCATGAGCTGAAAGGGGGAAATTAAACACTGAAGTTTGCTAAATGTGTGTTTTGCAGGTTGGACAATCTGCTCAATATGGCTTATGGAGTGAAGAGGTAATGACATAGGTTCATGGTACCCATAATCCCTTCCCACAACCGACTGATTTCTTTGATTTGGGGAGCAATATTTCCACCCTCATAAATTTATGTTGGGTTTTCTTTTGCATGAATAGCCTACTGTAAAGTTGCTTTTGAAGTGTATTGGACTCCTGGAATATGTTTATACCACTGTATGCCACTCATTCTTTTAAAAAGCCATTATTTCAGACTGCATTGCAACATTATAGCATGTTTCTGTTCTGTGTTGGTTTTCTCCCCTCTCCATCCTCATGAAGCTGACTTTTAGATTTTTTTTTTGCCATTGTTTAATTTGTTGTTTGGTGCAGCAGATAGTGGTCATTTCATAATCTATCTGTACCTGGATTGTTTGTCTGTTACTGCAAGCCACAGATAGAGCCTCGGTTGACACATCAAGTAGCTGTATACATCTGTTGGGAAAGTGCAATTGCTAACATTTGGGAAAAGGGAAAAGAACTTAAACCCATTGCTGTAACCAATCTATGTTCCTTGTATGTGTGTGTATGTCTGTTTCCTGTTTTGTTTAGTAGGTTTTCACCAATGACGATTGATGGAATGACCAGTCTGGCTGGAATTAATATTCCTGGGCACCCTGGAACTGGCTGGTGCATATTTGTGTACAACCTGGCGCCTGATGCAGATGAAAGTATCCTGTGGCAAATGTTTGGGCCTTTTGGAGCTGTCACCAACGTGAAGGTCATCCGTGACTTTAACACCAATAAATGCAAAGGTTTTGGATTTGTGACTATGACAAACTATGATGAGGCGGCCATGGCGATAGCTAGCCTCAATGGATACCGCCTGGGAGACAGAGTCCTGCAGGTCTCCTTTAAGACAAACAAAACGCACAAAGCCTAATGAGCTCTTGTCCTCAGTCCATTTATATATGAAAACTATACAACAAAAGCAAGTTAAGAGAAACTTTATACATTAGTAAATGTCTTTGTAAGTCAGTGTTGAGATGGGGATAAATGACTACTTAGCATCCTAAGAAATATGTGAGATTTTTTTATTGCTAGTATTTGAATTAAAACTTCTTAAATATCTTTTATGTTTGAATATGGACAAGAGGTACAGGGTTTTTACCTGTCACATTGCATTCTATTGCCTTCTTTGAAGAAGGTGGACCTTTTAAAGTGTTTCAGCTAAGGGAAGACATTTCTTTTCTTTTTACATAACTGCCTTGAACCTGTGAGTAAGTACTGAGGCTTTGTGTTGTAGCTCTTCAGTTGGTTGTCTTTCCCCACCTCCTTATCTTTCCTTTTCTTTCTCTTTCTTTTGTTTTTGTTTTTTTTTTCCATTCTCTAATTAGCTTTGTGTTTGGTTTACATTTAAAGCATTGCTGTTATGTCTCAGAAAAGTATTTTGAAGTTTACATTTTTATTTATGAAGTTACAAACAGTATTTATTTTGTAATTCTGATTTGGGCTGGGGCAGGGGGGGCGACATTATAAACGCTTATTGTAAGAATACTGGAGAACTTTTCGTAAAGCAGTACCTTGCCAAAGAGATAAGAGCCTCTTTGATGTGGGTTTAAAAAAAGCATCTATTTTTATAAAAAAGAAAATTTGGAGAAACTTTTTACTGGTCCTGGAACAAATATTTTGACTTGAATACTTTGAGAAATCTCTTCATATGACACCTAGTGAGCTTTTAAAATTTACCAGGAAATTTGCAACGGTTGGAAAATTTAGAAAGATTTATGATGTAGAAAAATACTTTTGAGATCTTTGTATGAGAGGAATTGAGTCAGTGAGGGAACACTGCTGGTTTCATTTTCGTAATCACCAGTGGGGCGTCTGATCATCCTGGTTGTTATGTGATAGATGGCTCACATTGATTTGTGATTTTGAAACAAATAAAAAAAAATTTACAAAAGAATATATAAGAGCAGGCAAGAAATTTAAATTACCAAGAGATGGGGGAAAATCTGTTCTTCCTAAAGAAATCCCTTCAGATAGAGCTCATGGTGTTTAGTGATGTACTTGCAGTATCGTTTGAAGAATTGTTTTGTCTTAAGGAAGATAAGATGTTGCACACGTTTGGATTGCAGCAAGTCAGCAAAGGCGACCTGAGTTGGATATATTTGAAGGTATTTTGAGAGTTACGTTTAAGGCTAACACCTGAGCTTTGTGTGATGTAAATAAGACCTTGTGTTTATGAACCTTTCAGCTAATTTTATTTTTTTCCCTTACATATCAAGTGATGTTCAGGTTTTGAATGTTTTGTATCAGTTTTTTTCTTTGTAAATGGCATTAACATTGTTACTTGAGGTCTTGCTTATTCACTTCTGTTGTCCTGAGGACTTGAATTTACAGTGCATCAGATTCGTTGGCTAATTCTGTCTGTAGATAGTCTAGCTTCAGCTGTTTATGGTGATGCTACATTTTCGTTTATAAATATGTTTGTGGTAAAAAAAGAAAAATGAGTATAACCATAGGTTTTGAACAAATTTCCTTACATTTTTCATACAAAAATCATAAATATCTGTATGCTATTGAAATTTAACTTTGTATGATGCTTAAACCACTATTTGGGGAAATAATAAAATAAGTCTTTACCATGTATGAAAGAAATTTTAAAAAATACAAAATATTTTCTGATTAGCATCTAGCTTATAATAAATTTTCAAAAAAGCTGAAGGCAACTGTTGCCTTCATCAGGATGCACTGAGAACTATATAGTTACGTCCTGCGTTTTGTATAAACTGAGATGCTCATGTGCTTCCCCTTAGAACAGGCAATGTGCTATGCATAACATAGTTGTACATTATCTTTGCAGTTGCTTTGAGTTTTATTTTTTATTATTTAAAATTGTAGTTATAAAAATTTTCAGTATAGTACAGTACATATACTGTGAGGCGCGTGCTAAAGTGAACAAGCGAGTTTTCATGCTGACCCACTCAATGCTATTCAGAACTCAATTGGCTTAGCACTTTCTCATATCCTTAGGTGCATTTAGATTGTCAGAGTTAACCTGCGTTAAAAAAATAAAATAAAATACATGTATATATTTAAAAAAAAAATAAGGTTTCCCTTGTGGGAAAACAGCAGCTACACGCTTCTTTCCTGTACTACTGTAGCAAACCAAGGCATTGATGAGAAGGCATGCAAATTGTGCTTCACTTTACAGTGTTTATCAGAGCACTTAATAAAATGTAAGGCTGGTATTTATTTGAAGTTGTACAGTATGACTTAATTCACATCTGTTGGAATAGAAAATATATTCTGTTGAGTATTTAAGAGGCTGTACATGTTTTCTTTTGTGTTTGGATTCTTTGTGCTTTTTCATGTTCGGTACATCAATAAACAAAGTTGAAGGGAAAAGAACTGTGGTGTATCTTTAAACACATCTGGATTGTGGGGTATCTATGCTCAGTCCAGTTCCAAAAAAATCAAAAGCCTTACTCTTTTTAATTAAAAGAGGTGTTCTCAGAGCTTGAGTTGAAAGCTGTGCTATCTAAAGGATTCCAGAAGGTAGGTTAACTGAAAGGCGAAAGTGAAGGAAAGGAAAAAACGAAAAAAACAAAAGAACAACAACAACAAAACACCAAACACCTGAAAGTAAACAGACCGCTGTGATGGAATACTCTTGATTAGTTAGCTTTCAAGTGCAAGACTAGGTCACTCCTACAGGGACATGTACTTTCATCTGCTAGTTGTGCAATCTATTACTCCATCACCGTTTAACCCTCGAGCATTTACATGAGTGGGAATTGCACACCCTGTGACTTGAGCCCGGTGCAGGAGCACTTGAGGAAGGCAACTTTATTCTGCTTCTGTCAGTCAGGCCTCGCCCACCAGAGGTGGTGGTGGGTGATACTTGTGTTGCACAGCTGCTATCTCATTAAGAGAGTTTTCACTGGAACAGAAAACTCACTTTCTGTTAGGTTAACAAAATTGTAAACTGTGCCAGCTCCTTCCCTGCTTCATTTACACATTTAATCACAACACATCCCCAGAAGGTAAACGGATGGAAAAACAATTCTTGCTGTTCCTTTTGTCTGTCTGTCTGTCTGTCTGTCACTTTGAGACATGGTCTCTCAATTGTAGTCTTTGCTAGCCTGGAACTCACAGAGCTCTCCCAACCTCCTGAGTATCAGGATTAAAGATGAGTACCACCGTGTCCCTCTTCCCTTGCTGTTCTTTTCTGTGAGAATTACACTTTTATAAAACTTCAGAAAGCTGAGTATGTTGAAGGGATTTTGTTGTTGTTGTTGTTCATTTGTTTTTATAAGTGTACTGGATGACTTTTTTGATTGCATTGATTTGTTGTATACATTTTTCTTTGGGTAAAAAAAAAAAAATCTTAATTTATACCTAATAGCCAAGAGTGTCTGAGTGGCAGGGCTCTTCCTCTTCCCATAGCCTGCTATTAAACACTGCCCATTTGAATTTCATGGTTTTTTTATGTGATGCTCTAACATGCATCCCTCCCCTCTCACTTCCTCAGTTATTTTGACTGGTTCTTGTGTCAGTGCTTCTTTTGCATTTGAACAGATAGATTGTGAGGGAAAAGAAACCCTTAAAAGGGGGGGGGGTTGAAGCTACTGGTGTATTTGTGAAGAAGCTGCATTTCCCCCTTCAGATTCCTTTACCTGGTGTGTTTGCAAATCATTTGAAGTGTACTGCAACTAACTGCGGGAGTGACTGACAGCAGCTCTTAATCTTACCACCGTTTTAAATTAATCTGATTTAAAGAGAAATGTTGGCAATTTCATCTTCCCTTTTAAAAACAAAAACGAATTACAAGAGTCTCCTCTTTGTAAGATATTCAAAGTGGAATGGAAATTTACAACTCCTTTTTCAAAGTGTTACCTCGAAAACAAGAAAATGCAAATACCTCAACAGTAAGTGGGTAAGAATTGTAATCCCTGGGTCTTTAAATGTACTTTCTAGTGCATTATCCACGTCACTTTAAAAATAGAATAAGAAAAAAGACAGACACCAGGTTTCATACTTATATCTCTGTTATCATATTAGAATGTTGGACAGTAGAAACAAACATAAATGCAGATAAAACCACAGGAGTTTAGATTGTAGGCATGTGTACTCTGTCACTGCAGTGAACACTCCTTTGTCTTCTATCTATAGTTTCTTTACATTCTTCCCCTGAGAAGTCAGAGATTCTTCTCAATTCAAAGCACATTAAAGTACATACCCCATTGATTTAGGCAACTGGTCAGTGCCAGGTAGACCTTGCTGAAGTTAACTGTTGCAAAGTTCCATTTCATATAATTAGCAGGTGTGTGGTGTGTGTGTGTGTGTGTGTGTGTGTGTGTGTGTGTGTGTGTGTTTACATGGGTGTGTGCTTCTGCTGCCTGCTATCTGTGACCTAGTTCTGTGAGAATGAGCAGGTGCTACTCTTCCCAGAGGCCATCCCCTAGAAGGGAGAACAGGTAAGCTGCCAGGTCATGACTATAGTGCTGTCAGATGCAGTTCCTGAGATAATGTGCTGTGGTTTCTACAGACCCAGTCACTCTGTGCTCTCTTTACACAGTTGCCAGTACATCTCTTTCATTCAGTGAACATTGTAAAAAAAAAAAAAAAACAAACAAACTCCTTCAGTTTTCCAAGTCCTCTGTGAAACAAAAGGAAAGTTCTAACCCATTACATAACCTAATAGTTAGGTTGACAAAGAACTCTGGATCTTCATTCTATAAATATGTAGTATGTAGAAGGACAGTGTGGAAATCACTGATGATGGTGGAATCACCTGAATATGAAAAAGACGTTGTACTGTTTTTATTCAACTTTGAAGTAGGACAAAATACATATCCTGGGTCTTAAATGTGGTGTTAATGTTATATTTAGTTTAAACAGCCAGAACTGTAGGCTAGACCTAAACTGATAGGACACGCAGAAACACTCATGGGTGTCAGATTTTCTAATACCTCTCATAGCCAGCCACATTCCAGGCATAAGTGCAAGCAGATGTTTGTGCTGACGTGATGTGTGGAAGACATACCTCACGGCTGCCCAGTGCTCACCTTTTGTAGTTCAGAAGTACAGCACATCACAGATGCACAGTGAAAGGTAAGAGCAGAATCTCGTGCACAAAATCCATGATTGTAATAAAGAGAACCGTTAATTTTCGATGTGCGGGGGCCTCAGGAGTAGTAGGATATGAACACTAAGCCACACAGAAGTGGTAGCAGTTGTCCAGGTCATTGAAATGTAGGTAGAATTTAAAAGCGGTTGGAGGAGAGAGGATTCAAGAAGAAAGCTCTGTCAACAGTGTATAGGTAAACATCTGCCTGCCTGTAATGTTCTGGGAACATTCGTATCTTCATGTATAAACTCTGTGACCTATGAGTTCCTTATACATTTGTTTGCACAGGCCAGTTAAATTTCAGATTAGCCTGAAATTTGAGAGCACAATGAAATAGGAAGTCCTTAAAGAGTGGAACATTGCCGTTGGAGACCATGATACACTATAAAACAGATAAACATTGAAGCCTTGCCCCTTTATTCTCTTGTCTATTTCCACTGTGACCTTGCAAGTATCTGACGTGGTAGATTATATTAATTTGGAGAGTGTGTCAAAGTCACTGCTGAGGGCATTGCCTCCTTTCTGAGAAGTGCATTTGAAGTATAGTGTTCTGTGTGTGCAGAGGCACAAAACACAACCGACTTTTCCCTGGTAATAGCATGCTGTGCCTATCTGCTGTCCAGCTGTGCACCTTTCACACTGGACAATGTAATTCCTTCTTAGCACTTGCACTATTTGGCTGTTGGTTCCCTGGCCATGCCTTCCCTCGTGAGAAGGAGCTACATAAAAGGCCACTCACATAGTCCTTCCCTAACCAAGGCTTGCAGCTTGATTTATCTTGTAGGCCTCTTGGATCTACCAGTTCTTAGTCACATTCATTTTCTACCATGGAACTTCTTGATGTTTTCCTATAATTCTCTTTCTGTATAGCTAAATGGGTTTTTCAGATCCAACCAGCCTATCCTCGGACCTTATTGAAGCTCTGATGACACCAGCTGCTACCTGCAAGTAACTTACTCTTTGGAATGAAGTGTGGTTGGCAAAGTAGCTGTGTAAACTTTTTGTGGCTGGGGTGGTAAAGGTGCTGCACTGGCTGTGAGAAATGGTGAGACTATCACTTAGGCATCCAATAGCTTTAGCGCTTTGGTTTCTTGGACTCTGAGTTCATGCCAGTATATCAGGAAATACTGAGAGCCCTGAATCAGAAGTTAACCCCACACTTTTACATGTATGTTATAGAGCCTCTCCTTTTTCAAAGGGTAATTTTGCAAACATAGATAGTAATAATGAATAATGCAGACGTTCATACTCCATAGGTCCAAGTCCTATCAGAAAGAAAACGTAACTGTTGACTTAAAAGGTGAACCCAGAAATTAAGAGGTTTCCTATAATAAATATTATTTAGTAAAATTCCACCTCAAGAATGATTGTTGCTGTGTGTTTCCTCCCAATACAGTGAACTGCATGTTAACATTCTCTTTCTCATGTTGTTCCTTCAGAAGGACCCTCTTATACCTAGACATTATATGAAAATATGAAATCCTCCTCAGGTAAATTACAGCTTATGTTTCTGTATTAAGATTACATACCCCCGAGTACTAGATCAGGCAGTTAATAACCCTCCCGCCCCCCTCCCCTAAAAACCAGCACATTGAAAACTTCTAGAAGTTTATCCTGAGCCTTAAAGGATATATGGCTTTGTTTTTGCCTTAGTTGTGTATTATCAAAGTTGTTTTGTACTTTGTTTTTCCATTCTCTCGGTCTCTGTCCTATAGGAACCCTACTTTGGCACACAGTTAGCAGTCTACTGTGGCACAGGTTTTGGGAACCTTTAAAATGCATGCTTTACGTTTAATTGCAATTCTCTCACTAAAAGCACATCAAGTGCCCACTCTGTACCAGTCGCAGGCTGTTTCTAGACTGGAGATTTAATTTATATTTTTCACTCGTGTGAGCTAGAAGATCCTTGAGGGAACTCCTTTAGTATCTTATTTTACATAGATAAGTGAGCCAGGTCTCACTTGAGGCTTGGCCCTGGACCCTGCTCTCCTAGCTTCTGTGATCCTGCCGTTCATTCATTGAGGCACTAAAACAAAGTAGAATTGGCTTCCGGTGAAGTGCCTTGCAGAATGAAATTGTTGTCATCTTGAGATAGGAATGGCTTCTACAAGTAGAATAGAGGGGAGTATGGGTCCACATTTATATTATGATGCATTTGGTACATTTTACTTCAGGATCATGGTTTGTCGCCTTTGTTTTTTAAGTTGTGGCTGTGTAGGTAATCTTTTCCATATATTTTTTTAAGCATTCATTTTTTTTTTCTTTGATAGAATGTTTTTACTTTTACATTACTATTCTTTAGCACAGTGGTTCTCAACCTTCCTGACACAGCAACCCTTTAATCTAGCCCCTCATGTAATGGTGAACCACTCACCCACACCATAAAATTATTTTTGTTGCTACTTCATAACTCTCATTCTGCTACTGTTATGCATGTAATATAAATATCTGGTGAGCAAGATATCTGATATTTTCAAAGTTGTTTGAAAATATCATTTGGCAGCTTTCCTCCTGGAGTAGGGGTTATGAGGGACAGGTTGAGGACCAGTGCTTTAGCATAAAGAAAACATAGAATATACATGTTGACTTAAGGCACATCTAATGAAAGATGTTGGGTGGTTTTTTATTGTATTCATTGCTACTTAGCGTTATTTCAGAAAGGGATGAAAAGTCAAGAATTCTGCATGGTCTCCTATTAGTGTATTCCCCTAGATATGTGTGAATGGGCTGAAGAAAATCCAAAACTGGGGTTCTCACTCCAAAGTAAAGCTTATAGTGGCAGTGTCTTTATATGCTTCCCACAGCATTCGCTTGGCAGTTTGATTGCAGTATTCTGTGTAGCAGGGTCCTGGATGAGACGAGGAAGAATCCGCAGCCATAGAGAACAGATCCATATCCCAGTACCAGTAAGTCAACTAAGAAAGTGCTTTCTTCCCTAATCGGGGTTAGGAAGAGGATGTCTGGGAAGCCAATTGTAGGTGAGTAATTTTTTTTTTCTCCTCTTCTCCTATGTCTCTGATTGCGGTGATCTTTCCTCTTGCAAGGGTCTGGATAAATACTGGCTCCTTATTGCATGTGCTCAGACAAGTAGCTGATGGAGAAGAGCACTTTTAAAAGGATTGATGAGCTTAAAAGACACTCGTTAGAGTGCACCTGGATCCTGCCATGACATCACAGGCGAGCATCAGCAGCTCTCTTGAAAGCTTGGCAGCCTTTTTTCACCTCTTCCTTAACAATGAGACGTAGATTGGGCCTGCTCTCTATTCAAGCATCCTTATGAGTAAATGTCTATTTTTACGATAGAGCTGCACGTTAAAAATAGCTCCAATCAGTGTGACTCTTTTCCCCCATATGTTAAAAAGTTATACACGAGTTAAAATATCTCAGATTGCTTAAATTCCTTCAAATGCAAAGCACATTCCCTTTTTTCACTTCAAGGGGGCTGGACTGGGTAGAGGGGAGGATTAAATACAATATATGCACTGCACACATGGGGGTGAGGGTAGGGGAGTACCTCCTCAACCCTGCGCTTGTTATTTGATTTGAGACTCCCCAGTAGCAAAGCTTCTAAACTAAATTTCAAATTTCTGACTGTTAAAAAATTCATTAATATTTGGCGGGCACAGTCTTCTTCCTGGAGCGATTGTTTATTTTTGTTGCTGAGAGCAATTAGCTAGAATAGTCACAGTTGCAGCTGTTAGATACTATAAGCTCCAGTGGCGAGCACAAAGGCCTTATGCACATTTAGAGTCTGTATTTGGATTGTTTCTAATGGGTGATTCTTCTGGAGTCTACTGTGTTAGCAAATTTGATTGGGTGATCCTAAGCCAAATTGTGTGTGCAGTGGGATCATCAACATGCTGTGTTGATCAGAATCGCGTCAACACCTTGCTGGTATGTAGAAGCCAAGATGGCTGGGATTGCTCTGTGTCCCCACAACTTTCTTTCTGCATCCTTCCAAGCAAGCCTGGATGTGGCTCATCAGAACATTACTCCCTTCTCTAATGGAGTATTTCCTTTTGTGCTCACTTCTTGACTTGTCGGGGCTTTCATGAGGTAGCCTGCATATGCAAGCGTGAAAAAGATTTTCATACAGCCTGGTGCCCATTAATTTTTTTTTTCTCAAGTAGTTTACCAGAGAATCTTGGCTCCAGTTTAATTTCTGACACTCTAAAAACTGCAGCTCAAATAGAGTGATTGTTTGCTATTTTAATAGTGTCTGCATGCTTGTCTTTATTATTCATATGGAAGGAAGACTATCTACCTACTTCATAATCATAATGCTTTAGGATTCATACTATTCTCTTAATCTACATTTACTCCCTTGGCTCTCATGGTCCTCTGTGAAGCAGGGAATTTTGCATAACCACCTTAGAGTTGATGACTGGCCAGGCACCTGCATATTTTCTGCACTTCAGCCATTTGATCCTCATGTACTGTGTATCTTACTTAACTGCTGACTACAGTACCTTGAAGGACTCAACTTTAGATTGTAAGCTGGTAGAAAGTGCTGTCAGGTACAAAGCTAGTTTAGTAGTATATTCATAGAGGAGAATCAGGGTAGAGGGTAGACCTGCCTTTTGGTGGGGGTAGGACTGAGGGAATTTTGAAAGGTTTTGGTGATTGTATTCCAAGTCAGAATCTTAGGTGAATACTAAAACCTTGTTTCCTGCTAGCTACCTCAAGTCAATTCAAAGAGCAGATTTTTAGACACTCAAATGTAGGTATTTTTAGAACAGCCTTTCAAATGGCAGTTGATTGACCAGATGACAATCTTTTTGATCAGTCAGGTTGGATGTTACTGAGTCAGGTGGAGTAGTTCTTTAATCATCCTCTCTCCAATAATACCTTTCATATAATTGGGAGGTATTAACACTGGTGAATGGAAATTTCATCTAGGTATTTTAATGAAGTTTTCATTCCCGCAAATTGTTTCTTTTTAGATGACTTTATACCTAAATGTTATCATAGTCTCTTACAGTATTCATATTTAAAATTATCTACATAAAAGTTTCATCAGTGTGTAGTATTTTCTTCCCTTATCCCTTCTGAGTGATCATAAGTGTAGTGATATGACCTACATATGGGTGGCCTACATACATGCTTATGGTGTGTATATGCATGTTTGCAGGTGAGTGCATTACACGTGTGTGTGCATGCATCTAGAGCCCAGAGGCTGATGTTAAAGATTTTCTCTGTCACTCTCCATGTTGTTTTCCGAGGCACAGTCTCTTGCAAATCAAAGAGCTTGCCTACCCAGCTTGTTTGTGGGTGCCCATATAGCTTGCACTACTAAGCCATCTCTCTAGCCCAATCTTGATGGATTTTTTTGTTTCTTCAGGCTCTAAAAATAAAAATGTCTTGGAAACCAAAAATAAAGTAAAATAAAAAATAAAAAATATGTTCAAGCATCAAAAACATTAGAGTGCATATTAGTCCTTTTGAATATTGAGATTTGGCTATAGTGTGATATTGGTGATAACATCTTAAGTCAGTTAGTCAAGGACTCAGTAGTCTCCATGATCTAAGTTGAAGTGCACACCCATGCATGGATAAGGGTGTTTTCTAAAATAAACTACACAGTATTTGGGGATAGCATTCTGATTACTTCCCATCACTGCCCCAGGAGCTTCAGCAGCATCTGAACTTAGTTCCCAAATCCGACTGCTAATAACTATTGTAGTATACGAATAAAAGCACAAGTTTCTCTTCCCTAAGGTCCTGTTACCCTAAATATTATCTATGGACCAACAGCATTCAGGCCACACAAGAACTTATTAAAAACTAAGTACTTTGACAGGCCCACAACTGTGTATGGAAATCTCTACTTCCCCAAAGTTTTTAGGTGGTCTATGCTCACAAAAATTTGAGAAATACTCAAAAGACACTATGGTGGTTTTCAAGCTTGAATGTACTTAAGGCTGACATAGAACTTGCTAGAACAATGAGCCCTGGTCCCAGGTAATGGCTTTGAGGTTTGGGAAGGATCCACCTGCTGGGAGATAGTCTTCCTCCGGACATTTTGTAGCATTGGTTGGGGTGGCCCTAGAGCCAGGGAATTCCAACTGTCATTTGGACAGTCGAGTTCAATGAGATTAAGATCTTTATGACCAGATCTAGGTCTTTTGATGAAGGCCTAAGAGCGGAGCTTGGGAAGCTTACAAAGACTAGGGTGTTGCAAAGTGTCTGTAGTCATTAGGGGAAGTGCTGAGCTCTAGGGAGATTAAATAGGACAGGGCAGTGCTGTCTGAACAGCTTCCAACAAGCTGTTTAATGGGTTGACCAGAGTCTTTGCTTATTTTATCTATCAAAAAGAAAAATATTGCACATCTCAGCTTTTCTAAGACTCCACTTCCTTCCAAGAAGAAACTCAGATAACCTCTTATCCCTCCCCCTGCCAAACATTGAAGAGCAAACGCAGACTAGAACTCAGGAGCTGACACAGCCATCCTCCTTTGCCTTTTAAAGTTGATTTAGAACAGTTCTTGGCAGCTGGCTTGGCTGCCTACTGCTTTGCCTTTAGGCGTTTTTCTGTGTCCACCCATTGAGCATGTAGCAACCTTTGAGGCTCTTGAACAGTCTGCTGATCAACACCGTTAGAAGTACAAGCTCCCTGACACCACTCCTATTTCCTTGTAAGGCTATAGGGATGGATATTTAATGGGGATTGACATGTGTTCATGTCAACATGAGAATTATTTAGGTTAAAATATATTTTTTATTTGTACTGGGAAAAAATTAAACAGAAGAACTGGAAAATTCACATTAATTTTTTTCCAATGCCCCCCCACCCATAACATTAAAGCCATTACTTCTCTTTTGTGTTGGCAAGGCATAAATGATGTGTTTAATGAAAAACAAAACAACAGAAAACCTCTTCTCTACTTGTAGTGGGCACAATATTAACAAATTAAATTAATTTGCTCTTTGAAGAAACTTGGATACAGGAGATAGGGCATTTTGCCTTCAATTTTCAGATAAAAGCTTAAGAACAGTAGTCATTCATAGATGTACAGAGTAACTGCTAAGATGTGACATGCATGTTTTGTTTTGTTTTATTTTTTGTTTTTTTTTTTTTTATTCCTAATAAATGTATTTTGTTTCACTTTGTATAAGTGTGTTTTCTTTAGGACAGTAGTTGAGTTAAAATTATAAGAATATTTTCTGAAAAGCATGTCCCAGCAATTCTTGGATCATTTTGTTCATTTTAGATGTGTGTGAATATGCATGTCTTTGTGGGTGGGTGAGTGAGCATGTATGTGTGTGTATATGTGTACAACATACTATCAGATAAGGTGTTTGTCAAAAAGCCACTAGATTATTAATATACTAATTCTTTAAAATTTTCATAATTCTATTGATCATATTTACTCCCATCTCCTCCCAGACCTTTGTGTCTTCATTTTTTAGAAATTCAGTCTAAGTTCTGTTTGTGTTGCCTGTATTATCTTGGGTATGTGACCATCCACTAAATCACAGGCAAGCTACCATGGGCTTCTTTTATGAAGAACCTCAGAGTTCTACAGAACAAAGTGAGGCATTCCACTCTCTCCAGCTTAGGAGAAGCAAGAAGGTCACTTACTTGCAGAGCTGTATTTGAAATTTGGGCTTTAAATTTAAGCTGCCCAAACCATTCTCAACATGAAAATGCAGAGACTTGGCACAGTGATGCAGACCTGTAATGCTGGCACTTGGAAGACTAAGGCAAGAGAGAACTGTGAGTAGAGACAAACCCGAGCTATAGAGAGAACCTGTCCGAGAAGGGAGGGGATGAAGGAATGAGCCATCCTGAATGCCATGTGAAATAGGTAGGTCAAGTTGCTAATGGAGTACTTAGAGATGATATGGAGATGAGCCAGCTCAGGTGTGCTCCGAAGGTTTGCTAGATATGTCCAAAGGTGGTGAGTGGCAGGGCCTGGGATGGTCGCACGTGATTGTGTTGTCTCTTGTTTCTTCTAGCATGACGTGCTTTCTTATCTCTGACCAAACAGTTTGTTAAAATTGTATTTGAAAGAACCTGGAAAGGAGACAAATTAGCGTATCTGAGGATTGTAATGTTTCATAAAAAAAAAAAGGGTTGTGCATACAGCAGCCCACCTTGTATCCTTATAACTTACCCACTCGTCCTTTCAAAATGGACAGCAGGAAGCTATGTGGTGACTGAGGACCACCTACGAATGGTTGGATTCTAATCTAATGATAATCAAAATCCATCTCTTCGCAGCTTAGTTGTTGGAAGTATAAATGTTTTAAAACTCTGCCTGTTCTTAAAGTTAAATATTCTTCCCAGGAAATGGATGGGTGGGTTGTGCTCATTATAAAGGGTCTGCTGGCTTATGTTGCAGCTTCATGTTCGTATCATTAATTTTTGGTTGCACAGAGTAGGAGGTTTCGGTTACCACTGAGGAATTTCTCTCCTTTTTGTTCTGGAGACCTTTGGAGTCTAAAGGTTGGGTCGGGTTTGAATTCCATGGCCCTGGTGCCTCAGGGATGCTCTTTTCTTTCTGGGGGCTGACATTGCTTTTGTGGTGACCTGTTGTTCTTGAATTTCTAGTTCTGTCTGGTTATGTAGGGGACTGTTCTTCCTGTCTGGTCTACCCCGGCCTTGGGAAGTGATTTGTCAACCCTGCCCTAGAGCCTGCTGGAGAGAGTTGGCAAATGCTCCTGGCCTGCTGTGAATCCCTCAGGCTTGTGAGGGAGGACAGATGGTAGGGCTAAGCTCAGAGCCACCCCTCTACGTAATGATGAAAAATGACCAGCCTCCTGGTAAGTGGAAATCAGGACCCAAGCAACTTTGAATTCTGGTAAATGACTTTGAAATCAACCCAGAGTGAAGGAAGAAGTTGTTTTTTGTTGTTGTTGTTGTTGTTTTTTAATTAACACTCTGCCCTTGTTATGTTTATATTTGAATGTAGGAAAGGTTTTCCTTCATGTGTGCTCACCCAGGTGCATACTATACTTGGACTGCTGAGCCCAGGAGGTAGTCCTGTGTGTTCTTTGGGGAATAAGCAATGTCTGTAAATGCCAGGGATGCATGTCAGGTTCCCAGAAGGACATAGAATTGCCCTCTGTGGGACATAAGCATCATGAGGTTCACTGTCCACACAGCCCTGTCCAGGGTGGCCTGCCTCCCCCATTACTCTTAACTAAAGTCATGGTGCTTGTCAGGCCATGCCTCCAGGCTCCTGTGTCTGGAGTTAATAGTATCATTCAGTCTCTAAATTAGCCAGTGAGTTGTGTGAGTCAGTGGTGGTCTCTATTTACATCAGCTCCTTGTGCCGTCTTCATGAAGCATGACACTGGGCCTCTTGTGTCTCCCATCTTACTTCTCCATTTAAGTTGTCAGTCTATACTCCAGAACCATGGCCACAAGGGCAATTGATCTGTGGAGAGTAGTAGCATCCTGGCCTCATCTCTGCTCTACCTATCTTGACTAACCCATGAGTTACTTGGTTAAGGTTTACAATTTCCATAGGCATCCATTTTTTTTTCCTCCTATAAGAATGATACCAGAGGCAGGTGGATTTCTGAGTTCAAGGCCAGCCTGGTCTACAGAGTGAGTTCCAGGATAGCCAGGGCTATATATACAGAGAAACCCTGTCTCAAAAAAAAAAAAAAAAGAATGATACCTACATCAAAGTGTTGATGAAACTGTTAGCATAATTCCTGGTACTAGGTACATGCTCAAAAGATGTTAGCTGTTGGACTGAAATACAGCATAGCAGATAAGAGTACTGGCTGCTCTTCCAGAGGACTTGGGTTTGATTCCTAGCATACACATGGTGGCTCACTACTGTCTCTTACCTCCAGTCCCAGGGGATTCAGTGCCCTCTACTGGCCTCCTCAAGCACAAGGTATAAACATGGTTCATAGACACACATGCAAGCAAAACACCCATATACATACAATTTTTTAAATAATTGAAAACCATGCTTGCTGCTATTTCTCTTATTACTTTTGTTTCCCTTACTACCCAAAGGACAAAATGAATAAATCACTTTGCTGAAGGAGTAAAATGAAATGGTAGTCCCATGACTACCATTGTCTTGGTCCTAACCACTGGAGGTTGTGTTGAGTTCAATAAACGGTGACATTACAAGATGTAAGGGTTTCCTTTGCTTGGAGCTTTATTGTGGGCCTAAGCATTATCTACAACACTGAGGCTGTCTGCTTGTCTGGGAGTGAAGAACTCGGCCTCTATATAAGGGCTTCCACACCCAGTCTCAAGTTTTTGGAGGATTGTTGTACTAGGGTAAAAATCACATGTGTCTGATAATGTCCCTAAGTAGCACACTTTTTAACTGACTCTGTTACCAGCTAATTATAAACAGAAAAGGGTTTTCTGGAAGACTGTTAGTAAAATCGAAAAAGTGAGCATGCCCCATCTCCTTTTGTTTTGTTTGCAGTGAGACTGTCTCACTGCAACCTACTCTGATCTTGAATAAGCTGTGTAGCTCAGGCTAGCTTCAAACATCTGGAGATCCTTTCTGTCTCAACTTACCAAGTCCCAGAGTATTGGGCCTGAGCTGCAGCACCCAGCTGCGGGTCACAATCCTTTGACCATATCTTTCATACTTGGATGACAAAGGCTGTGTGGGTTCTCCCCTGCCAGCACCAATACCCAGAGAAGGTAAGCAGAAGATGGTATTTTGTCTCTGGATGTTTCACCATGCTCAATGCCGCGCTGCTCCTTTTCAGACAAGAGAAGTAAAAAGTAATTATTAAGAAAACTTCCCCACCGTCCCTGCTGCGGCTTCCTCTGACAGGCAAATTCTTAAACAAGCATCTTGATATTTCAGCAGATGGTGCCGGGGTTTGTTAACGCAGCCTGCGGTATTCCCAGTTCGATCCTGCATTTCTGGATTCTTTGTAATTAGCTCACAACATGGGTGAAAGTGAGCTCGGTGTAATCTAAACCCAGGGAGCTTGGAAAAAGCAACATCTGGCAGAGAAGGCAGGGCAGTTTTGCATTGCTTTCAGGGGAGTGGCCCCAGAGGTAAGCTTCATGAGATTAACAGCAGCTAGAAGTCATTGCAGCTGGGTTCTGTATTCTGCCCTGGCCACCCATTTGCTTCCAGGAACAATGCAACCAAGTATTAGCTTTCATTTATAAAGCCCTTTGTCCCTTTGTCCCCAGCCTAGTCTCACGAAAATCAAATCTTGGTTCCTGCTGTATAGTGTGTTCATTCTCCTTGCGATGGTTAATTTAGTTTGTCAGCTTAAGCTATGCCTGGGACATCGTTAAGCAGACCTTTGGGGATTTCTTAACTGAAGGGGGAAAGCAGATTTTGAATATGGGTGGCATTGTCTCTGGGCAGAGGTCCGGATCTCAGTAGGAGAGGGAAAAGGAGAACTCGAGCTGAGTTGAGAACAGCTTGTACCTTTCTCTGCTTCCTGACCTACCTAGATGTGAGCAGGCACCCTTCTCTTTCTACCATGCCTTCCCTGCCGCAGTGAGCTGCACCTTCTCCAGTCTTTAAGTCTAAAGGAGCCTTTCCTCCCACAGTTGCTTTTAGGTATTCCATTACAGCAGAGAGCGAAGTATTGGACAAAGTCCTTATCGTTATGTATGATTAAAATTCCTATATAGAAGATTACTACCATTTTAGGAAAAAAAAATGCAGAAACGAGTTCTTATTAAGCAAACAGCGTTTGTGAGTTAAGTTGTGAGTCTCGATGTAAGCAAGAGACTTTCCCACTTCAAGTAACTATGATACTGTGCTCCTACTGTTATGGCAACTGATACTTTTCTTGTAGAAGAGACTATTTACAATCCTCTGGCTCCTGGGGGGTATGGAAGTGGTCCCTAGTGGACTGGTATGATACAGCATTGTCTGCAGAGGCCTCCAGTTGTGTGAAGTAGTGATGCCCTTGCCCATGCTATGGGACCTGGGAGAGGTGTAGTGCTGGACAGACCAATGTTCACAACAGATCCCATGCAAGGCTTTGGGACCCAAGGTTCTGGTAGCTCCAACGACAGGAAGAGTGGGCGTGGAATGTAATCTTTCTAAACTGGAATTTTCTTTTTCTCTAAGTGCATGACTCAGAAGAAAGTTGAGAGAGATATTTCTTGTGATGTCTTCTCTAGTACACCCTTTGCATCTGTGTCTAGTAGCAACTGTTTCTTAGCAGGCATGTCACTATCGATTGATTGATAAGCTCACATTAAGGAGTCATTGTAAATCACTATAAAAAAAAATGGTTAAATGACTTACACATTTCCACCCAATCCCCGAAGTGATGCTACAAGGAGCTCGGTTATTTTGTTTTATAGACAAGGACTCTGAGAGTACCTGGGTAGTAAATAGTGGAACAGGGGCTTCATACCATATCCATAAGACTTCAGAAGTCTCTTGGTTGAGACTAAATGAAGAGTCTGTCAGCACTTGCTTCCCTTACTGCCTCTGCTTCTGGTTGTCTAAGTTTCCCCCTATGTATAATCTAAATTTTATCTCTTTCCTATTTATGTGCCAGTATTCCATGCTGTGAAGTATTAGTAATGGAATAGAGGGGAACCTCAGAGCAGAGCTCTAATTAACACTGTGAATTTATGGTCTGTTGTTGAGGGGAAAACACCCTTTGGTATAACCAGGACAGGGTACCAAGGATGAGTTAAGAGGGTTGAGGATAGGAGCCCTGCTGCCCCACATGGAGGAAGAAAGGCTGCTGTTCAGCAGGGCGGACAGGGAACGTTTGCTCCGGCGGTGTATACAGAGGACTACCAAGATTGTTTCTTACCCAGAAAATAGTCAGTGCCAGGAAAGTGAGGGAGTTTCCTGAAAGGGGGTCCCTAAGTGAGGGGCTCTCACTGACTTCGTGCCTACAACTAACTTCATCTGAGTTTCCTGTCTCAGTGGCCAAAATGGAAAGCTGTATTAATGTTTCTGTAGTAAATACCCAAAGCTTGGGCACTGGGACCCAGGATTCCCTTCCCGAATACTAGGCAGAGTTACTCCCAAGGAATCCTCATTGGCCAGATGGATCAGGGACGAATTTCCAAAATTAGTGCTGCACAGAGAATTCTCTCTTGTGGACTAATTCTTCTCCCCCTCTCTGAGGACCATCTGTCTCAGGGGCACAAGAAAAAAATAGGCATCTGTTCAGATCTGTGGGGTTGGTGCCTGGACCTGTTCCCATAATGCTTCCAAGCAGAGGACTGAGACATCTCTGGACCAACCCCCAAATCTTAAAGTACTGCAGCCTTCAGGTAGGAATTGTAGAGTTAATACAAAATAATTTGGGTGTGAGTGGGCTAAGACAGTGGATGGGGTGAAGCACTTGGTATGCGAATGTGAGGAACAACGTTCAGAGTGCCATGGTGGGGTGTACTTGTAAGCCCAGGGATGGTGTAGAGGCAGGGTGTCAAAATGGGGTGGGGTGATCATTGTGACTTTCTAGCCAGCCACAACAATTAGATCAGAGAGATACAGACCCAGTGAGAAGTTTTGTCTGAAAAAATAGGACACCAGACATCGGCCTTACATGTATGCACATGAAACCACTCCATACCCTACATACACATGAACATTTATATACACATACACTACACATACAAATACACACATTAATTTTTAAGAACCTGGTTTTATAGAACAGAGCGTGTGGTCCACCATTCTAGAGCCAAAGATAAAAGTATTTCCTATAAAGAAATAGTATTTTCGGCTTGTTGGCAATATAATTTGTGCCACAACTGCTCAGCTATTCTGCTGTTACTCCAAAGAACATCTCTGTGGAGAATGTATAAGTAAGTAATATGGCTGCATTCCAATAAAACTTTATTTGCAAAATGGCAATGATTGCCAGAATTTGGTCTGCAGGCCCATCGTTTGTAGCCTGAGACGACAATACAAGTGTTCAGTGTATGTGGGAGATTTCTCCCATCTAAAAATGATTCGTACATTATATTGACACATCAGCTGATGCCCAATCTATATTCCTTAAATTTTAAGCATGTATGTAGTATATGTGTGTATGTGAATGTGCATGCTTGCAGCCGTGCATGGCAAGTGTGAAGGTGAGAGGAATCAGTTTTCTAATCTCAGGTCAGCAGGTTTATGGCAAGCCGCTTTACCTGTTCGAAAGCCTTGCTGTTCCATCCCTTGGTTTTAAGGATTGGGTTTAAGTGGTTGCCCTCCTCCACCCCTGGGCTCTCTGTTTATTCTGAGGCTTACTTCTTGAAACTCAGATTTCAAGATGATATCCAATGTAGCACCAGGTATCTTTGAATATCAGTCAGAACCGTTTAGATCTGACGCTTCAAACCACGCTTGGCTAGCTCAGTCTCAGGACCGTGCTGAGTGAAGGAGTTAATACTGTTGAATAGGCTGTACTTTCTTTCCAGGCTTTTCCCATATGTGGGTTGGAGTTAGTTGTTCAGCATGAAACGAACAACTTCCTTCCGGAGATGCTGTGGGTGGCTCAGCATATCACAGGCACAGGGATGGGTTTAGGCCCAGTACCTTTGTTCCCTTTCCTGGTTTGGCTCTGAAAGGATACATTGAGAGGGAATAGCTGCAGATGTGCAGACCCTAAAAATTGTCAGTTATGACAGACCTGATGCTTCCTGTTCTTGGTGGGCTTAAATTCTTTACCTCCAGACTCAGTCTCAGAGAACGGATTAAAAGGTGTTTACATTACAAGCTCGAATATGACTGTCAATCAAATGTTCTAGATGATTTTATTTAATTTCCTATCTTTCCATTCTTTGTGGGGAGGGGTAGTAATTGTGCCCATCTGACAGTTCTGACAGTTCCGGTCAATTAAGAAAGGCAATGTTTTGTTTAGTCCACTATTAGCCTTTTTCTCTGTGACCAAAGATATGGGGAAAGAAGAGGTACTTTTTGTTGTTGGATGATTAAAAGACAATGTTAGTTAACATCTCAACATCATTTCCTTCAGTCGGCGAGTCGAAAGATACATCAATTGTCTCTACTCCATTTAAATATCTCGGTGTTGGATACATCAAATGGTAACAGCATCTTTCTGCACCAGAGAATTTGTTTTTGCTAGAAGTCACTGCCATGCAACAAGGACAAGAATGAATGAAAACTGGAGAGCAGTAGTAGGGTGGGAGAATGAGTGGGGACTTTTCAATATAGCTTCTGTTGGTCCAGTGAACTCCAAGCCTCTGGCAGCTATTGGTAATTAATAGGAATTATGTAGAAGTCACATGAAAATAGTAATTAAAATAATTGCCTCTGATCATCTCAGGCTATATTGTATTTGTTCACTTACCATATTTCATATTGACGATGTGTATGAAGTCCTACAAAGGACCAGCAGCCAGGATCTCTGTCCCAAGAACAGAGGAGGAGGGTAGGAAATATCATTTGCATAGATTTTTTTTCTTTTCTCCTTTTTTTTTTTTTTTTTTAGTGTTCAGAAATTAAAGATTCTTCCTACTATAATATTCTTCAGGATTGCAGAGAGGGTTAAAAAGTGTGTGTGTGTGTAATAAAAAAATCAATTTATTTACAACTATGCAAATAAAGCAATATTTTCTGCTTACAGAAAATAGTCATCTTTTCATGCTCCCTAAACATAAAAAATCTTATTGCAAATTGTAATAAATTCCTCACTAGCCTCTTAAGAGGATAAGAAAGATAGGAATGAATTGTCCATGTGGACTGATGAGGACAAGTCTGTCTGGGTGCTATGGAGGATGAAGGGAATCTTCTTACTTAGACATAATGACAGGGATCAGCCTTCCTGGTAGAAATAGTAAATAAGCCAAGACTCATAAAGATAGAGGGATGTAGTAGAACATATATGCCAAACAGGGAGAGGTAGGGTAAATATTTCCAGATAGCAGGAATGAAGGAAGAATACAGAAGTTGAAGGATATTCCAGTCGCTCCTTTTAACCATAGTATAGGGAGGAGGGTTGGAATAGCATACGGTGTAGGAGTCAGTGTTTCTGAACAAGGACCAGACACTGATGGGCCTTTACTCTGAGAGTCAGACACTGGAAGGCCATGGAATAGTGTCAGTTGGGCTGCTACCACTGTGACAAATACCTAAGAGAAACAACTGAACAGGTCCTTCCCTGTCCAACCCACCCAATAAACATGATTAACTAGATTAACTGTCACATGCACCATGTTAAAAAGATAGCCCCTGCCCCCACTAGTGGGATGCTTGAACAGTTGAAAATAAGGGAGGGATATAATTCCATTTGTGGAAATCTTGGGTAACAGGTTGTAAGAAAGGTAAAGTTGATGTCAAGAAAAATCAGTGGAGTGGTTGCTCTAGGTAAAAGGAGATAATGGTTTTCATTTCTAGAAATCTGTTCAGCTAAGAATCTTCTCCAAATTACCAGTGGAGAAGAGTGTGGGATGAGAAGAGATGGTGAGGCTACTGGTTTGGTTCTGCCATATGACCTGCTTAGTTGTTGAGCCTTGGAGTCCTGAAAGGCACAGCAAATGAGTAGTTTCTTATCAAGAACCCTTCAGCTATTTGGAATGAGGAACAGTTGAACTTAGGGTGCACTCTACTTAGAAGAACAGAGGCCTGGGGCAAATAGTGGAGGTCAGGAAAGGTTCTGTGAAAGTCGAGCTTGCAGATGGGAAAGCAGGCAAAGTGACTGCATTTGAGCACATGAGAGGCAGAAGAGCTGGACTGAGTGACTGCCGTATGCCAGGTGCAAAGATGGTAGCTCCCCACGGAAACAGGAGGGAAATGTGGACAAGAAATTGCCTGGCTCAACAGTGTTGGGACTTGGCATTGTTGTGGAAGACTTTACAGTTCTCTTGTCCTGTTGACTGGATCAGTGCTTTATCTGCCTTTTCCTTTCACGGGCTTACAGCCCGACATACCTGCACCGATTTCAGTTTAATCATCTCTCACTTGGGCTGCACCTGGCCTTCACCCTTTTCCCCTTTATTTTACAGATTCTGTCTATCAGGCCTTGATAAGCCTGAAGAAGAGACTACAGTTTTATTTAGGAAAAGCAGACTTTTGTTCATCCTAAATTTTACCTCAGATAACTTCTCCATCATCCTCAGGACTAGGTTGTAGTCTGCATTTAGGGCCTGCCCTGTGACGGTGGCTCATACACTAAGCCTAAAACTCACTGTCAGTTTGTCTTGCTTTATCTATTTCCCTCCACTTTCTTTCATAATCACTATGTAAAAATATACACATTCTTGTTAGAGTCAGCCTGAAATCTAACCTGCGCTGGACTTCTGATTAGCTTCCATACCCAGAACAGCAGAGTGTCCATCCTTGAGTCCCACAGTCATCGTAGTAAGATCTGTTTTCTAGATTTGTCCTGACAGGTAAGTCAGATAAAGCAAAGCCGTCTCCAGAACCTGATGTTGTGTGTAGCATATGGCTCCATGGGGACCTACTAAGAACAATATGAATACTGGACATTGAGCTTCACATAGTGATTGCTTGTGGATCAGAAAGGATGACTCCATCAGTGCATGGTGTACTGGATAGATAGTGTATAATGGAGAGATGTTCAGGTGATGAATTCTTAGATATTTTCTGTACTTGTAAGGGACAGTAGAGATGTGGAATTTAGTAGGAAGCCTTGTAAAGAGAGAACCATAGAAACACCTATGTTTGACTTAGTATTCAGACGTACCAGAAATGATGGCCTCTTTCTTGCCCTGTGAAATTTTTGGACTGCTTCTTGTTTCTAGGAACTCACCAGTTTCTATATCACAGATTACCTCAGCTCCTCCCTCCCTATCTTGAAATGGAGGGTCACTTGAGAAGCTTTGTGGAGCTATCCTATCTAAGGAATGATGGCACTGGGGTTCATCTGGGAATGTTTCTTGTAGACACCACTTATCACTGCTACTTTAACTCTCACATGCCTATGCTGACTTGGTCCTGTGTGTGCATGAGCATGTGTGTTTACAAAGAAATGAATTGTATGCATCCCATAATTCGGGCCCCCTATACATTTGACTGAAAGAAGTGGATTCTGTCCCAGTTGAAAATCCAGTAAATGAGCTGTTCTAGAATCTAGGTTACAGAACCCACCTATTAAATGGGACTGATTCATGGTGACCTGACTCCTTATTTTTCTCATCTTCCTTGTGGACTTCTGTTTGTTATTGTTTTGTTTTGTTTGTGGGGTGGGGGCGTCTATAGATGTGTTCCATAGCCTGGAAGGTTAGCATCAAATACAATTATTTCAAAGTGAAATCTGTTTGTTTTTAATCCACACAGGCAGTTTCCCATTACAGGAAAGCTTTCACAGTTGAGTACCACTGATCTCTTGTGTTCTTGAAAATGATTGGTGATTAAAATCACCCCTTTTGCAAGCAGCTACCCACTGCTGCACTCCACAGAGAATAATAAACCACCATCCACAGAAATATTAAGATACCACTTAGAGAATTAGAATTTTAACCACTTCATGTGGCTGAGGCACAGGGGCCTTTTCAGCCCAGTGCTAGTTATCTCAAAATTGGTAAGGCAGCTCAGCTTAACTCCCTGCTCCCCTGGGGCTGGCTGCCTCCTGCAGTGCAGTGTGAAACTTAACTGTAATTTGTTGTGACTGATCCCTAGTGCAAGTGTTAACAGTGGCTACTTGCCATGAGAACGAGAGTGAGAGTAAGTGTTGTTTATGCAGACAAGAAGTGATAACAAAATGAGGCTGCAGGTGTGATTCTAATTTGCACCTCCATTTCATTTGCCTGGAGGAACTACATCTCTTTGTCATTAGTTCTGAATATATATATATATATATATATATATATATATATATATATATATATATCGTGACAGGGGAAGGCTTACCAAATGCACCGCTAACAGATGTGGCAATCACACTTCTCTCTAGCCCCTCGGTTTTTATTCATTCATGCTTTCCTCAAATCACTCTGTGCTTGGAGGAAAGGCCCTCACCAGAACCACTCAAGAAACCAGCCAGCCAGGAGACGTGAGGGGTGTCGATGCCAGAAAGCATATGGGGCCACGGTAAGTGTCCTGTATTTTCCCTGTGACATATGATGTATCATCATACGCCTGCATTGTGCGGGCATATCTTTGTATTAGGAGGGTAGAATTTCAAAGTCTACTCCTGAGGTTCCAAAGGTTCTTTCTGCAGGATTGCCTGCCCTACAAAATGTTAAATGCTTTTAGATAAAGGAGTTCGGTGAAAAAGCTTTAAAGGGTTCACAGTGCATATTAGAATGTTGAAGCCTCGGAGCTCTGCAAAACATCAACCCCCTGAACTTTAATCCTCAGCGTCTATGCCAATTTGTCCGTAGAAAACTTCTCCACTTAATAAATTTCACCTCTCATAATGCCATGCAGTTGAGTGTTGGTAGATGTTCCTTGTAACAGCATCAGTGTTCGTTATATATAGTTTTAAGAGGCCAGCCGCTCAGGCAGAGTGCAGTGAGTTTCAACAGAATGTTCATGGGGCTCTCCTTATGTTTTGCCATTGCAGTTGACTTTTAGCAGCTTTGTCCTAAAGAAAATAAAGGCTTAAGTTTAGGAAATCAAGCTGAGACTGTTGGATTTTTTTTTTTTTCAAACATGGTAGAGGAGAAAACAGAAAGTCTTGCTAGAAACCTAATCTTAGCAGCCTTGGGAGTCTTCACTAAATGCTGAGAAAGGCTTTTACCCCTTTACCTTAATTATTAGAAAGTTGTGTCTAAGGTTTCCAGGGACATTAAGATGTTTGTTCAGTTCTAGCACTTGCTGTGTATTAATGGAAACAAAGCATTAAGAGATGCCTGATGGATGCCTGTTGTCTTCCGCCCCCAACCCATGAAATTAACAATAACTACAAATATGGGCTTTGAGTCCAATATCAAAGCATAGTGAGCCTCATCGCCTTCTGAAAATTCAGGGCCAGGGAATGTATCTATAATGAAGCAAGAACTCTGTTGTCTTCACCAGCCAGCACTTGTTCATTTCAGAATGTAATCTTGACTTTCTTTATTATCCTATGACAGACATAACCTCCCCAACTTTCTGTTTGATTACTGAAAACGAACAGCCTTCATAGTGGTCTGTGATGCCCCAAAGAATAATGGCTGCAGCTTGACTCTGGCTGCTCTTTTAAAGGTCACACCTCAAAGTACCACTTTGTGAAGAACATTATGTTCAAAGAGAATCACACAGATGTAAAGCAGGGTTAAATCAAGGACCATTTCCACAACATCTTCATGCAACATCAACACTGATTATGCTATTTGCCTATGTGAACAGAAAGCTGGAATAAAAATAAACCTCGTGTTTTCCCCAAAGTTAGCTCCTTACAACAGGAAATTCATAGAGGAGAAGTGGCAGGGTTGAGCTGCTCAGTAGAACAGGTGTAAGCATTTTTCTCACTTGCTTAGAAAAAAAAAAAAGGTTTTACAGAAAAGCACATTTCATAGCCAGTCACAGCCCATGGGTTTAAAAACTAGGTGAACGGAACCCTGGCCTAGGTATATGTAGCCCAAAGGTCTTTTAGAGCCTGATTTTTCCCAGAGATGGAGCCATTCCAGGGAAGGAAGAGTTCCCAGGACTAGGTTTCTTGATTTGCTGGCAGGTTTCAGATAACTGTGCCTGGCCTCATTTGGGGACTCTGAGGTATAGGGAGGCAAGTGCTTGTAAGTAGTGCTGACAGGTTATTTTATCTTCAATTAAGTTGTAGCAAGTTGCACCAAGATCAGATTGTTGTACCTAAATTAAAGGTGTTCTTTCTCATATTGCGGTCTGTGGAGGCAGGGGAGAGAGGCTCAGCCAGAGTGGAGCTGCACAGCAAGAAGCCAGGCAGCTTCACACACTGAGCCACCAAGCAAGTCAGTGAGGCCTGCCCTACTTTCACTTTGCTTCCTGCACTGTGTGCAAGTCTGAGCCTTCCCTCACAGGCACCGAAAGGGAGTAATCCCCTCTGCACCTCCTAAGACAGCCTTTAGTTATAAAGAAGAATTAATTTTTACATGGAAAATGGACATTAAGCTGGTAAGCTCCTAGATTCCATTCTTCCAAGTAAGGATGCTTCTCATTAAAGTTGATTCCTGTGTCCCCATCACTGATCCTCCATTATTACCTGGGCTTGTTCTAAAGTTTATTCCTGTGTCCCCAATACTAATCTTTCTTTATTACCTGGGATCTTTGACCTAGAATAAGCCACCACATTAATGAGACCTTGATGGAGATAATCAGATTAACCTGGCAAACCCTTAAGCACCCACCATGCTCCTAGGAACTGGAGTTACTCCAATTTGTATATCAGCCTTGCTGGGCAACAGCCCTTTCTGCGTATTCTATGAGATGCTGGCTAACCTGTTAATCCAAAGCACCAACGATAACACAGTCAGGTAGGAAGATGTCGTTTTGTGAGAGTAAGGTCCCTGCTTCCATAAGCCCAGAGAGCTAGAACAGCATGAACGGGTCAGAGGACTTCACAGGCATCATCTGCTCGCTGCAAACATCATTTTCAGGTAAAGTGAACAGAACGAAGAAGGTAGAGCTGTAAACTGGGCTATCCTATCCCTCCATCATTTTTTAGCAGAATGTGTTGTAAAAGGCAGTGCCTTAGTGCTTGAGCTCAGGCATTGCACACTTGTGTAGCCTACCAGAGTTCTCCTTTAGTTGAGGGAAATAGGCACAAATAAATAAATACTCAAAATAATTCTAGATCTAGCCAGTATTTTTAAAGGGGACAAAAATAAGGAGCTGGAATAAAGAACTACTGGTGGAAAGTGGGAAAAGGCCGCTTTTAAAGGAAGGGCATTAAGATAGTAGAAATTCAAGCTGATGGCTGTTGAGGAGATAAACCCGTGAAGCAGGAAGCGGTAAAGTTCTAATATGGAGAGAGCATCCCAGGTTGTTCACAGCTATGCAAATCAGGGTTCTCTTGAGAAATGGAACCAGTCAGGTGAGTGTGTATTAATGATCTACATAAAAAGAGATCTCCCAGAAGGAACCCATTTAGGGAGATGGGCACACTTCCAAACTGAGGATGAGTCAAGAGTCTTGAGAGCCAATCATGAAGTGCAAACTGAGTCCAAATGTTTGAGAAACATGTGAGGTCCTCACACAAGAAACAGAAGAGGTTCCTGACCAGTGGCTGGCAGATAAAGGACCCGGGAAGAGCTGATGTTTCTGTTTGCGAAATCCTGATTCGGAGGAGTTAGATGGGAGGAGGAGGGACTGTTCCCACTCACTAAAGGGTGAGCTTTCATGTTCTGTAAAGGGCTCCAACTGAATGAGACATGGGAATGCTAGGGAGGGTGTGGTGGTCAGTTGTATGTATAAACTTGACTGGCTGTAAATCTGCTTAGATATTCAGTTCAACTTTGTCACCAAGTATGTCTATGTGGGTATTTTAAAGAATGGACTAAGAAAGCATCATCTTGACCTATCAACGGCTGGAATAAAAGAGAACACATTTCCAGCCTTACCATACTTCTGCCTGCCTGCCCAAGCTAAAATAGTCTCTTTCTGCTTTGTACTGGGGCTTAAACACTAACATCTTTGCTTGGTTCTCAGGCCTTCACTGTCATCTTGTAATGCTACTAACTTTCCTCGATCATCTAGCATATGGACAGCAGATCAGGTGATATCTCAGCCTGCAATCACATGAGCCATTTCCTTAGAATAAGTCTCAGTGTAGAAATTGTTTCTCCACAACATTGTTTCATTTTTCTTGGGAGTTGTAACTAATGCAGAAGATGATCTCTTTTACTTAATCTCCTATTCAGCTGTTATTCTCTTCTGAATCATCCCTGGCAGATGGACCTAGAATAACCTTTGGTCAGAAATTTGGGCATCCCTTAGCCCAATCAGGTTGCCACATAAACTCATCATGTATGGGCAACAGAAAGGGAAAGAACACATGAAATTGGGTAGAGACAGAGCCTTGAGGTAGACAGGGATTTGGAGTTTATTCTAAGTCTCTTGGGTGAGGGCTTTGAAGGAGCTTAAATGAAAAGCAACTCAATCCCACCTATTTTAAAATTCATAGCTCTTGGGGCCCAAGACAGTGGATAAACACACTCCTACTAAGCCTGATGACTTGAGTTTAATCTTTGAGACCTACATGGTAGAAGGAAAAAAAACTGAGTCCTTTGAGTTGTACACACACACACACACACACACACACACACACACACACACACCTAGTTTAAAACCAATTACTTTTTGAAGATGGGAGTTATGAGGCAGCAACTACTGAAATGGTAATGGATGGAAGCAGAGAGGTGGGTGGTGGAATCAAGGGAACTTTGAGGAATATTTTAGACATTTGAGTTTGGGAGAGGATAATGTAAGTCAAGTATGACCAAGTTTTGTAGAAAGGCTTTTCTCTTTGCATCTTTGTGATAGGATGCTAAATCAGTCAGTGGTTTCAGCCAGCAGTCAGCAACTTTGTCCTCCCTGTTGTATTATAGCTTGGGATCAAAGAATCATCTTTTTGTTGTTTTTCCAATAGTTGGAAAAACATTTTAAAAAGAATGCCTCATGACCCACAAAACCTAAAGTATTGATTATCTGGCCTATACAGAAGAGACCCATTCCAGATCATATAACTCATAGTCCATATTGGCAGCAACACTATGGAGTATCAGTTTCTCTTTTCTGTTTCTGGACCAAAATTAGCCACCAATAAAGGAAGATTTCATTCATCAGTATTGGAACTTCAACCTGTTCTAACAGCTAAGCACTTTCTGAAACCAGTGAGGTGACCTCAAGATGAGCAAAGCCATTTGTTTTGCTGGGGTTTTTGCATGTTTCCTCTGATGGTCGGAGGGGCTAGTTGGGCAGTGCTGAAGGAGAAAGAGACTGAGTGGGTGGCTTTAGCTCCAAGCAAGTTGGCTGGCACACTGGAAGACAGTTTCACAACTGTACAGCTCAGACCTAATTCCTCTTTTTTAAAAAGCAAAACAAACAAACAAACAAAAACCTATGTTCTCCAGAGGCTGTCTCCTCGATTGAGTCAGTTATCGGGCCCTGAAATGTCATACACAGGTGGCTTTAGACAGCAAGCTTTAGGTCTCTGTGCAGGCCTGGAGGTCATTTTCTTGATCAGACAGAACTTCATTATCTAGGGGTACGAACAAAACAAAGCTCAGCCTGCTTAAGCTCAGCCTGCTTTTCAGAGGCAAACAAGCATTTCAGAGTCTTCAGAGGCATTGTGCAAGTGGTTGTGGTAAATATTCTCCAATAAACATGAATTTCACACCTGGATCAATTTTTCATTGGGGGAAACACCTGAATGTTTGTGATTAGGTCATAATTTTCTGAAACTGACATTTTCTTGGAACCTATATTGCTAGAATATGTTTACACAAAGGTTTGAAGACCTCATGGTCTACATCATAAAACCCTATAAAAACTTTTGAATTGGGAATTTATGTCAAGGATCTAGGACCTCTGGAAGACTGAGTCCTAGTTGGTAAGGAAGGGGAATCCAAAGTGGAAAGCCCCTGTCAGAGGCCACAGTCTCCTGCATGAGCTTTGCTGTTTCTAGCCATTCATTGGGTTGAGGGATGGTTTAGAGCTTCTGAGTGCACCCTGGACCTCCAAACCTTGTTGGTTCACCTTGGATGACAGGAAAGCAAGAATCCAGTGCCACCACGATGATAGATGATAGACAGCATGATAGATTTGAAGATGGCTGAGCTGGTGTAAAGGGGACCCAGGTTTTACATGTAGAGTCAGAATGGAGTGTTCCAGGGCAGCACTCAGCATTAGCACATACGGACTCTCTCTCGGGCTCAGTTCCAGGGCAGCACTCAGCATTAGCACATACGGATTCTCTCTTGGGCTCCGTGGGCTTTCTAAGGCAGTAGCATATTGTCAGTGAAAAGCATTCAATGTTCCTTTCTCATCTTTGTTTAGTTACTGTTTCCATCTTCCTGACCTAATGTTTCCTTTCATGACTTTTTTTTTTTTTTTTTTTTTTTTTTTTTTTTTTAACCTCCTGGAAAAATCTGAAAAGGATCCTGAGCAGGAAGTGTTCTTTAACCAGAAAGAAAGAAAAAAATCTGCTGCTCCAGCATTATTTTTTCATACTATGCTAATCATTTTTGAATACATTGTACAGATGGTAGGTTGTATTTTTATGGAGGGCTTTTTTTTTTCAAGCCAAGTTCATAGACATGATCTTGAATTTGTAATGCTGTATTCTGAAGTGTCTTTTTTGGCTGTCAAAATAGTACCAGCTTTAAAAAGTACATAGACACTCTGGGCAAGGCTGATTATTTCTGCTTGCTTTCTTTATACAAAATAAGTATTTTCCCTTATTGAAAAAAAAACTGCCATATTCGTTGTAGAAGACTAGCAAATGAGAGGGGGTAAAAGGAAGAACGATCCATTGGTTTAAGCAATGAAACCTCTCCTTTTCTTTACCCTCCTTGCCTTTTGGGTCATAGAGTAAGCAACATCATTGAGATTCATTCTGTTCTGCCGCCTGTCTACATTGTCAGATATGCAGGGACAAACGGCTGGCTGGAGATCACATTAACGAAGGTTGTGCCTGTGTGAAGTTTACATGATAGAATGGGAGATCGTGCGGTGGGAGGCATGGAGTCCTGGGTTTTGGTTGCAGAATTGGTTGACTTGTATTTTCCCAGGACGTCCCTTGTCTGGGTTGTAACTGTAAATTAGGAGAGTTCTTGAGATTCACACAACGCCTCAAGTTCCTGTGAGGGCAGATGGCAGTCATTGTGCTTACCTTTTGAGCAGCTGTGTATAGGCTGTGTGCTTCCATTAAAAGAAAACTTCTATATGGTCACATGAGTCATAGTTTAAGTTTTACAGAATGAGGCAAAATCAAAGGTTGAGATAGCTAGCGCATAGCCCCTTAACATGTGAGCATTTAAGGTGAAAAGAGAATACCATCATCTAAAACAAGCAACAGCCTAGATTTTGCTAGCTCCTGTATTATAATCCTCACAATCCTGTGCGCATGTCACTCTTCTGATGAATGATGGACATGTACAAACTAAGTGGCCAAAGCCCTGAGCCCACTCTCACCTGTAACCTCCAGGTCATGTGATTTCAGTCTCCTGCCTAATTAAGGTTAGTCTTAATTGTATGTAAACTGTGGACTATCTTTTCTTTGTGTACTGTCTACGTTCTCCCTTCTACCATGACTTGGCCCACTCTGATCCTTGTTTGTATCTCCTCTTCCCCTCAACTCTGTTCCTATGCTGGAACCGACTATGCTCTGTTTCTCCTGAGGATCATTCTGATGCTGATCTCTCTGCATGATGCTGATTCTTCCCTGCTTGTTTAGCTGACTTCTTATCCTTCACATCTAATTCCAAGGTGCACCTCATTTGGAGAGTCTTTCCCAAAATACTTGTTCCTATGCCCTGGGTGTCCTAACACATCATTCATTTTCTGACATCTTTATTTGTCCCTTCCCCTTATCCCCTTTCCCCTTTGAGCATTCTGTAGTGAGTTGTCTACATGATTGTGTATCTGTTTCTGCTCTATAGAAAACAAGCTCCCTTCGAAGGGAAGGGAAGGGAAGGGAAAGAGAGGGAAGGGAATCCGTCTATGTTTCTTAAGGCATTCCCCTGCCTTTGTAACTATAAAGGCTCCTGTTAATTGGTGAGCTCAACAGCCCAGGAAGAGACTCATTGTCTGTGGTGTGGAAGGACAAGGGGCACACGTGTGAGCCTCAGGAACCCCCAGCAGCTGGGTTGTCTGCATAAGGCTGAAGCTAGTCTGCAGTAGAAGAGATGGCATGAAACATGCCTGGCAGAGACAGAGCCTCCCTGTGGTGGTTGTGGACAGTACGCTCCCCAGTGTGTAAAAGGTACACAAGATCTTGTGTGGTTTGCATTTAAATGCCAGAGTAGGGTCACCATTCTGAATCTCTGACCTGCTTTCAGGAGCTGTTTACAGTTGTTGGTCATTAGGCCACCCTGTTAATAACACAGGGCCAGGATTTCTAAACTTTAGGTGTATTGACTGTATAGGATATATAGGACCAAATTATCCACCGTTGTGTATGGTTGTTGTAGCCGCTCCAAAGTGTTGAGCACCATCTCATCCCTGGCCTTGACTCGTAGATGCCTCTAGAGCTCCTAAAGTAAGACAGTTGGATCTGTCTTCAGACGTCACCTACCCATTTTCTGAGGTTCTAAAATCCTCTCTCTCCACTGCCCTTAGGGTACTCTTCAGCCCTTTGGAATCTCTGAGCCAGAGTTGTCCTTTTGCCTAAGCTATCTTTGTTGCATATTTATGTCTTGTAATTAGATCCTGCAGCTTACATTCATGTACTTCTTTATTTGTGTGCTTTTGTACATTCTGTCTTTGTGCTCTGCCAAGCTCCATAGAAGTATCTTCTGAGTGTCTTCATTTTAATGCTGTGTTTTAATACTTAGCAGGTAGTCTCATCTGTGGGAGGTAGTTGATAAATGCTGTCTGAATGAAATTCTACAAGGAATGTAGTTAAATGCTTTCTTTTCACTTTTGAGCAAATGATCCTTTTTTTAAAAAAAGAAGTTTTGTTGAAGTATAATATATAGAGTTCCAGAAAAGTGCACTGAGTCTGTGGCTCAATGAATTTTCACTCTTTGGGCATTGCCTTGTTCAGGCTAACATCAAGAACACAGCATGACCAGCATCTCCAAAGCTTCCCCTATGTCCCACTTCTACTTTATAATCTTTTAAATTTTTCCTGCTTTTCAATAATGAAAAGGAATCCATGTTCACTGTTAAAAAATTTAAAAGTAGAGAAAAGCAAAAGGGAAAAACATGCTCCTTTTTAATGCACGCGTTTTAACATTTTCACATTCTTTCAATGTTCTCAATGCGTATATGTGCACATAAATACATTTTTAAAACTGAGACAAGATGGTAAGATACATGGTTTCTGTGTTTAGCTTTTCAAGTTTCTCTATGAAAACATGTATATATTGTTAACACATATCCCTGTGTATACACACATATGTATGTATACATATATACACACACACTCACACACACACACATACACACACATAACACACATACCTAATTTGGTACATTAATGGCAATGTGAAATTCACTAGGTGTTTAAGTCATTCCCTTTTGTTGGGTAATTTGGCATTTAGGTAGTTTCTACTTTTTTCTTTGATAAACACCTTTTCAAGACAATCATTTTATGATTTATTTTACTACTCTGGTTGCTGAATCAAATGAAAATGAACCCCAATAAACTTATAATTAAATATAATTGGTTCCTAGAACCATCTTCTAATTAACAAGTTTAAAAATGGATATACATGAATCATGAAACAGAAATTGAGTTTAAGATTCACTCTGGATAAAATAATCAATATAGACAGGATAGAATGAAGACAAGCTTTTCTTCAAATCTTCAGGTACCTAGCCTCAGAATAGATGTCATTAACATTTTCATCTTTCACTATTCTTATGTAGGGATGATAGATAGGGCTTTTCAAATAAAGACAGTTATGGTCCTTTAAAACTTGGCTTTCCTCAGAACAACAGAAGCACTTGTTGGATGACCAGCATTGGGCCCAGCAAACATTCTCTTGTATGAAGAAGCAGATCTATGCCTGAGCCTTTACAAACTGCATGGTCTCCACTGTAGTCCTTCAGCTCTGTAGTAGTGCTAAAGCTGACATAGCTAACATGAATACTTGGCCTGTGCTCCAAAGGGAAGTGTTTAGCACAGCGGCTGGAACTGGACAACACACTCTAGTTTGAGGTCTACTCAGTTCTTAACCAGTCTTCAATCTGAGGTCTTAAAATGCACATATTGAATATGAATGCTAACTTTGTAGTTCTGAGAATGGAACACACACAATACAAGCTTTAAAGTCAGTAGTTTGAAGACAAATTGATTAAAAAGTAGACAGGGTTAGGGTTAAGGTCAGCGTTATGATATAAAGGCAAACATGGCTTTGTGTATTTGCCAAAACCCACCGCATAAGCAGCTCAGGTTAAACTCTGATACAAACCATGGAGTTCATCAGTATTAGCAATAATATATTCATGGTGCCCACTAATCTAATACACATATCACACTGATGTAAGATTAATAATGCGGGTGGTACTGTATGTGCCACAGCTGCTTAGAGAGCGCTACATGTTCTATACAGTCTTACAATTCCTGTGTGATCTTTGTGGTCTCCCAGAGAAAGTCTACTAATTTTGAAAAAGTCTCATGTGCTACCTTTTCTGTACAGTTTTGCTTCCATACAACTTGAACTGCAGAGATAATATTTTGAGGTTCTTCCCAATGGGAAATGTACCATGTCTCACCGTCATCAGCGTGACATCTCTCTCTGCTTCTCACGGGCCTTTTTTACATTTTGATGGCTCTCATGGGTATGATTGCTTGACAGGCAAGCTCTGAAGAGATGTTATGTTACTGTGTAGTTATTCTCTCTCCTCTCTCTCTTCTTCTTTCCTCTACCCTCTGCCTCTGTCTTCCCCTCCCTCCCCCTCCCCTTCCTCTTCTCTCTTCCCCTCCTCTCTCCTCCTTTTCTTCTGCCCTCCTCTCTTTCTATTAATGTAATATTAGACAGATTTTGGAAATTACCTATAAATACATAATACAAATAAAATGTAAAACAGCTGTTAGATTTATAAAGGAGTGATTTGCCTCAGTAAATGTACCTTTTAGAAAAGACTATCTTGGATATGTTTTTAGAAAGCAGATTAAAAATCAGGTACAGAACCTTTGATTTGTAATGCAAGGACTCAAGTTGCTTGTACATCTACCAATTGCCCTGTCCTTGGCTTGTTTGCCCTCTTCTTAATGTGGGGATGCTTTCCCAGTTGATAGTTTTAACCCCCTGTGTGATTTCAAAACCATCAATGGCTTCCCATTACCTTCAAGATGAAGCACAGCCTCCTTAGGAATGACACCGGTAATACCAGACAGTGAATACTAATGTAAAGATCATTCCTGAGCCTGCAGAGCCCGTGGTGGCCACCTCCTGCCTGTACACAAAGCCTCAGCATGTGCTAAGGGCCCCATGCCAGCCCAAAGGGGCCTATCGTTTCTGGCATCTGGCAGCATCTGTATGCGTTTTTGGAAATCTGTATTTGGAACCTCTTCTGCTGCCCTATGTCTCAGTAATGAACTTAGGTGTCATGATCCATAATGGTTCTTTGAATCACTATTTCCAAAGACTCTTTCAGAACTCTACACACGTTTCACCTGTAGGCTATAGGACCATATATTACTTGATCTTTGTTCCTTGATTTGCTTTTTAGATTTGGGCAGCCTTCTAGGCTTTCATGGGCCTCCTTATTTTCTGGTTCATGTTTGAGTCCCTGATGCATTATTGCTTTAACTGACTGAACATAAGTAAATGAGTCAAGCAGAACCACAGAGTTAGTAAAGCTCATGTCAACTGCTTCAATAAGGAAATGTCAATAGATTTTTGTTCCTTCAGGCACTTTCCGTTTTGTAGCTTTGCCAGCCTTCTGTAGCATGAAGCTTCCACGGCGGGTGTTGGATGGATATAAGTAGGGAAGACTATTTGCTTAGGAATCATGGGCCTTATGGAAAGCAGTATACATCACTGTATTTGCACTTGTGTGGCCCTAGCTGTATGTTCAACTCTAACTCTAGATGAGGCTCAGATATCTGTACTCCATCTATACATCTGTGAAGAAAATACAACCATTTATACAGTCTCTATCAAGTTTTCTGCTACTGAAGTATTCCACATTCATATTTTGAGTTTGCGTCACTTTCCATTGAGATACGAAGCTACTTCCATGTAGAGGGTGCTATAGAAAGCAGTGATTGTAAAGGAAAATCCCTTGTGGAAAGTGAGTCATATAAAATCGGTCTTCTAGTACTTACATATCATTCCGTCCATGTTAATCTATCGGTACTTCACAATGTTACAAAGGTGGACTCTGCAAACGTCTACCTCCCACCCCAGTGTTATACCTGATGGTCCCTTTCCTTCTACTGCCATATGACAGTTACATGCCTTCACCTCATGTAATTACCCTAACCCTGCATGCTTGCTTAGAGAATTAAAGCATGCCTACATGTGTAACATGTGTCTCAGTGTTCTAGTGTTTAAATGGAATGGATTTTTGGAATTTAGCATAGTAAGAGAATTAGAATTCAAGTCACTGTGATAAATAACCAAACACACCACTGAAAGGCCTAAATTTAAATTAAACCTTTAAAAGCAATAACCTCTTTTCAATTCTAGTATTACCAGGAGATAATGGAGCTGTTAAGTGGAATGGATTTGATTTACAAGTACTGCAATTCTTTCCTCAATTGTCGATGTTTTCTACAGTATATGTTCTGTCCTTTAAGAGTGTGATCAATCACTAAGGTAAGTGATCTGTTTCATTCTCCCTTCCAACCTATTTAAAATGACCTCTGATACACAGATCTCACATAGATTTGTATGTATACAATCATGCCCAGTGCATAGTAAAATGATAACCTGGCCAAAGAGGGATTTTTTTTTTTTTTACATAAACTAACGATCAGAAAATCAGTCCTTAGTAATAAGTTGGCATTATTCAGGGTCATTTTCATATGTTCACGCGCCCCTTGCAGAGCCCACAACAGTGCAGCTCGGAGGTTCTGCACCTGGAAGCCCTGGCCAGTAGGCTGGAACATGGTACCCACTCTCAGAACTTAGAAGATTGTGGTAATTTTCCTTGCCTTCATAAATCACCACCACTCCTAACAAATGAAAAGTGTACTATCCGAATTCTGAAAGACAGAAAATTCAGAATTAGTATCCCTATGCTAAAATCAAAGTATCCACAGAGATGTCATCCACTCTGGGATTATAGAGGGAGAATTCAGATTCTTTCTCTTCCCTATCTCCGGGGCCCTTATCTGTCCTTGGAGTGTGACCACATCTCTCTAGTTTCTGACTCTGTGGCCAAAAGCCATCTTTCCTGCTGCCTATTTTCACACATCCTTCTGCCTCTTACTTATAATTATGTAGGATTACATTTAGGGTGCACCTGAGTAACCAAAAATAATCTTTCCATTTCAAGATCCTTGAATTAATCACATCTGCAAAATCTGCAAAAAGTAAACTAACTTTCATGGACTCCATAGATTAGAGTCTCCCTCCCCCCATAATCCCTCTCTCTGTGTCTCTGTCTCTGTCTCTGTGTCTCTCTGTCTCTCTCTCTTTCTGTCTCTGTCTCTGTCTCTGTCTCTCTTTCTCTCTCTCTCTCTCTCTCTCTCTCTCTCTCTCTCTCTTTCTCTCTCTTTCTCTCTCTCTCTCTCTCTGTGTTGTGTAGATCAGGCTGGCTTTGAACTCAGAGATCCACCTTCCTGTGCCTGTTGGGTGTTGAAATTAGAATTTTCTGCCACCACAACCAGCTCCACCTTATTTCTAGAAACAACGTGGCATCTCTCACTGAACCTAGAGGTTTCTGACTTACGTAGACTAGTTGATGAGCAAGCTCTGGGAATTCTCCTGTGTCTGCCTCCCCAGCACTGGGGTTATAGGCACACTCCATGACTATAAAATTGTGGGAGAGCCGAACTCAGGTCCATGTGTTTGGGTAATGAGCATTTTACCCGTTAAACCATCACTCCAGCCCCAGAGTTAGTGTTGTCCTCAGCAGTGGTGGTGTCATTGTTGTCGTCATCATCATCATTACCATCAAATTTCCAAAATATTTTTTAATTTGGAAATCCATGCTGTTTCACACCTCCATCTCCTACTGCATGTCAACAAGTCGCCTCCCAAGGTCATGTCATCTATTTTCTTAATAACTCATTGAGACCACTTAATGTTGCCTGTGTACACACAGCAAATGAGTGGGCCCGGAGCATGAGCAACCCTAGTGGTAACAACCCCCTGAAAAGGGACTGTCCCTCTTCCAGGGGCCTTCAGCTGCTAAGAGCCCTTCAGCTAGGGGTGAAGCCTGGTGAGCTCTCCCCGTTCATGTTCTTAAGCTGATGAAGTAGCTCAAACACCATGAAAAGAGAGAACAAAGGCAGTCAGCGCTTGTTGATACATTTTGGGTGTTAGTTTGACTTTGTGACCCAGACTTTCTGTTTCTGTATTCTGACCTGTATGAAGATGAAAACAATCTTGTATGTTTACAGGAGAAAAGTTCCCCTTAGGAAGGAAGTACACCAGACTACCTTTTAAAATCATTTCTTTGTATTTTGTCATTAGAAAAAGACATGACTCTTTTAAAGAAATTTAAAATACCTGGACCAGCCTAAAGAAAAAAACACTCTCATATGTTTAGAAATGAATACTGTTTCTGATTAACTCCTTTAATCATGTCATATTAGCATCCTCCGTAGAGTGTGGAAGAGTTGTTTAGGACATCCATCCAGTAGACTTGAAACATCATTGCTGTTATAGAGTATACAGCACACTGAAAAATCAGAGCTATCATTAAGGCTCAGATGCTGTTTTCTTCTTCATGGAGATTTGATCTCCATGACCTCAATTGGATTAGGTATAAAATGAGCTTAGTACATATTAGCATTGACTTAGACAGAGGCCCTTCAGTTGTTAGCATCTACTCTGGCTCTGGCAGTTTGTTTGTAAGCCACTTTCTAGCATGTTTAGTAGACACAGAACCTCGGATATATTTCTCAGGGAAATGCCATTCATGTACAATAGAGTTGAGGACTTAATATGATTACTTAATGTTCACTCTCTCCTGTACATGTGTGTGTGTGTGTGTGTGTGTGTGTGTGTGTATACAAATCTGTGCTTAATTGTCAAATGTCAACTTTCAAGAATCTTTTTTTTTTCTTAGTAGTTTCTGGGGTTTGAACTCGGAGCACCTGGCTCTCAAGGCAAGCACTGTCACCCTCTGGGCACCTCAGTGGCCACTATCTTGTGTTTTAAAGGTCACCGTGCAAATTATCACTTTAAAGTGTCAGACTTGCTGTAGGGAGTTGGTTAAACCCAGAATGATTTTTTTCCCCCTTAAGGTCTATTACCAGAAACTTTTGTAGTTTGTAATTAATAGAACACAGTAGACATAAATATGGGTCATGGGCTTCCAAATGTTTGGAGTATTTTAGGCCTTCCCTTGCTCGAGAAGACATGTGTGTCCTCCACGCCTCAGGGCTGTGGTCACCTGCCCATGTCTATAGCTGAAAAGCAGTAGATGTGATGGCTGGCATCAGCAAAGGCCTCATTCCAGGTATCTCACATCCTCATACAATCAGTGGCTTTCCTCTCCCTCGAGGGAACTGCGAATTAAAATCAAATAATAGTATCAAGCAGAGTGAAAGTTCAAGAGAAGAGTGAAAGAGATTTGTGGGTTTTTTTTTAGAATGTAGCGTGAAACCCTCCCAACCTCTCCTACCAAGTGTCATTTTGGCCTGAAGCTGAATTAGTTCTCATCTGATTAAATCAGAACCAAATTCAGCTATTTCCTAACTGCTGTGAAATGCAGATTCTAAAGATGTGTCAAAAAAGCAAGAGCATAATCCTAGTAGGAAATGGCTCTCTTTTAAAAGAGAATAATTAGCATTTCATTTATATCATCATCTTACGTTTCAACGTACAAAAGTATTCATCATGTTTATGTAGCATGATTATTAAATGCCTGGACAGAATATGCAAATTAACTTTGAAATTTAGTATTCTAAATGGATCCCACAAAGATTTCCATGAAAAAAATCGTAGGGGTGGATAGCAAACTATGTTAATGTGCTTGAGTGTCTAATGATTTTGAGGATGGCAATCTCAGGGTCATCTCTAGGACTGTAAACACTTGATTCTTAATAGGTGCCATGAGAGCTTAGGTAACATGAAAGAGTTACCTTGAAACTTACCTATTTGCTTACCTAGAAACTGCCTATTTGAATTTAGGCAGCAAACACTGAATTTAGGTGTGCATTTTTATGTATTCTCTCTACACAGTATTTATCCATGAAATACTAAGATGCCCAAAAAAAAAAAAAAAAAAAGGTTTATCTAACTGATTGAAGCTTAGAAGGCAGCTGGGTCTAGTGGCCCAAGCTTGTAATCCCAATACTAGAGCTAAAACAAGAGAATTGCAAATTCAAAGTCTGTTTGGACTATATAGGGAGTTGCTGTCTCAGAATACACACACACACCCACAGAGACAGAGCGAGACAGAGAGACAGAGCAAAACAGAGAGACAGAGCGAGCGAGCACACTACAATAACTGAAAGCCCTTTGTATTTCCTTAGCTAACTTGTTTTCGAAGTCCTTTAAGACAGTGTCTCTCAGAGGACTGTGAGAACTTCAGCACTGTCCTGCATTGTGATTTAGGTATCATTTTTGCGGGACTATGACCCTCAAATCTTTACAAAAAAGCTGGTTTAAATGTCACTGTGGAGGTAGCCTATGAAATAGATCATTGTCCATAAGCTGAGGTCACATTTCTTCAGCTGAAGGCCTCAACAGACCAAGCTCTTCAGAAGACAAGCGGAGGAGGGTTCTGTTCTGGGCCACCTCAGACTTTAAATCTTCAACGTTGACTGCTGCCAAATTTCCAGCTTTCTGGCCTGTCCCTCACACTTGAGAGTTAGCAGACCTCTCCTGGAAGCAAGTGCCTAAAATGTCAAATGAAGTTCAGTATCATGCACTCTGCTCTGTCTCTCTATGCTTCTTTGGTTCTGTTTTCAGTAGAATCCTTTATTATCAGCCTTTGTTAGAAAGGCAAGGTCAGGGCTCCCCCTTAGACCTGGAGTGAATGCATGTCTCCAGGTAGTGACAGAGATCTGAACAACCCCTACCTCCATTTGATGTGATGAACGACCAGACTCCAGAGCTACTGCAGGTGAATAGAGAAGCCCCCACCTGAAGCTGAGGAGATAAAACTTTCACTAGCTGGTCACTAATGTGGTCTGGATTCATTCTTGTTGTTTTCAAATAGATGAAATAGTAGTCCTGGTGTCTTGATGACTTTTGGACAGATTATCCCAATTTCTTAAGGAAAAAAAAAGATTTCTGGAACAATTGTAGGCATTTGTATGTGGTTCAAAATCTTAGTACAAGCAGTCATCTCATCTGTTATATCATCCAAGAAAAGATCACATTGAGTAATTTAAAATTAATAGCTATTTTGCCATAACTGTAGCTCAGAGCTCTGGCTTATCTCGACACTGTCAGTTTTTCTATGGTAAGGTGACACATCCAAGTCAAAAGCAGAGACACTTGATGTTTTAATCAGCCTATAAAAATGCACAGTCCCCTTGAGGCATTTTGAATATTGAAAATAGTTAGTCTTTCCTTATTTGATTATAGTTCTTCAAAGCATCTCAGAAACCCCCTTGTTGTATGTCTTTGCACTGAAGGAAAATTTCATATATAGATGCCAGCCAGGTAAGTTACTAGGACATAGTAGAATGACTTATACCAGCTACAGCTCAGGAAAACATAATGCACAAGAAGCACATCCCTATTTCAGTGACCACAGTGGATTTTCTGTTGAAGATGGTGCCTCTCCTGTGTGAGGAGATTGAAGTGCCAATCTGAACTGGAGAATCCCCATTGCTACACTGCGACTGACAAGGCTTCTGTGAGAGGGACAGTCCGTGGAGGTTTGCAGTAACCAGGTACACCTAGAATAAAGGATGCTATACTGTCACTGTGCCGAGGAACAAGATCTGAATTTGGTGATGAGCCTGCTCTCTGTCCCACCTGGAGCTCAAATGAGAGTTCATGCTTCCTCCAGTGATTGACTTATGGTCTGATGCAAAGCATACTGAGTACAGGGGGTGGAAATAGATACCGTAGTGACTGATGCCATCTGACTCTGGAACAGAGTCCCAGAAATAATTTTCCTGGCCCTTGACACCTTCAAGAGGGATCTCCCACTGCCCCTCAATTATCTTGTTTGTCCTTATGTCCCAGAGGCTAACAAGCTAGCCAGATGGTGTCTGCCATCTTTGGCCTCACTCTGATGCATACCTCTATTCCCAGGGTTGAAAACTTCACTGCCTGCTTGGTCACCTAAGGGCATCCTGCTGCCACTGCTGTGCCAGGAACCCTGCCCCTCACGTTCCCCTAAAGAGCTAGAAGGTAATGTTCTTACTACTTGGGGCAGTAGCAAGAAGACCCGCTGTCTCTCACCTCCTGCTGTGGAAGAAATGATTCCGTAAAACTACACTTTGTTCTTCTTCAGTCTTTGTCGGTTTGACTCATCTGCCCAATTGTTCTGCCCCATATACTACTAACTGTGGTTACTCCAGTGGCTAATGCAGCTCTGGCCATTCATTAGCAAAGATCAGTCCCAAAGAGCCACCCAACAGCCCACAGGGCCTCTATACCTGTGGCCCTTTATCCTTCTGTAGATTTTCCTGGACTTCTTAAGCTCTTCCAAGTCTCACCTGGTCATTAGTCTCTGCAAATAGGACTAAAGCCAGCCCAGGTGGGAGCCATATATATTCAGAGGGGAAGAAGGGTCAGTGGCTGTAGCTGTAGCTCTAGCTTACTAACATGGGTTTTCACTTTGTTGCCTGTGTCTTACAGCGGTGTCACCTGTCTTGCAGTCTACCAGAGTCAACACTTAATTCACCTTCACCTTATCACCAGAGTGACCTTCCTCTGGGAAGGTGAAAGGAACACAGATGACGTAATGCATGAGGAAGTCTGGCTAGAGAATAATGAATTTGAAGAATTAAGCAACACTCTGAATCTAAAGAGCCAGGGAGCCTTGAACCAGTGCTGATAAGCAGGAGTTGTATATGTGCAAGATGAAACCTAACCATGGGTCACAAAGAGTATTGACTGGTGACCACAGTAAACAAGAACTCATTGGATACTTGAGGTTTACTGAAAGAGTAATGGAGGGTGTATGGTAGAAATATATTCATGTATGAAGATGTCATAATATGTTAATAAAGTACAAATGGAATTATAGTTTATAGCTAAGACTTGGGTTTGGGCTTTTTTGTTTTGTTTTGTTTGTCTCAAGATTTTTCTATATTCAAATGTGTTTCTTTTTATTACTGAGTAGTATACCACAGTACAAATATACCACAATTTGTGTAGCCATTCACCTATTCTGGATTAATTCTAGTTTTTTATTTCAAATAAAGCTCCTATTAATAAAAGAAAAGTACTTGAGTAGGGTTTTTTTAAAGATTAATTTTGTGTATATGTGTGTGCCTGTGTGAGGGTATGTGTATGTGAGATGTGTGTGCCTGTGTGAGGGTATGTATATGTGAGATGTGTGTGCCTGTGTGAGGGTATGTGTATGTGAGTGCATTTGCTGAAGGAGCCTAGATGCATTGGTTTCCCCCTGGAGGTAGAGTTACAGGTGGTTGTAAGCCATGAGCGCTGGGGACTGAACTCTGGTCCTCTGGAAGAGCAATATGCACTCTTAAGCAGTGAACCATCATTCCTGTGGAATTTACATGATTTCAACAGACAAAAACATGTGAAGTGACAAATTTATTGCTTCATGCCTACAATGTATGTTTAGCACATTGAAACACCACACGACACCCCATATCATCACATGCTAGACTTATTTGTCAAATTTCAATTTAGAAAAAAAGTTGAACGTAGTGTCCAGAGGCTGGCTTGTACTGAACTAGCCTGGGGTACAGAGGAGGAGGGCAGTGGGGACTGAAAGAGACAAAGGCAGAGGAATAATAAGCTAGGATAGGCTCCTGTCCTTGCCATGTTGCTGCCTAGGGTGGAGAAGCAACTCTTTCTAGAAAATGCCTCTCAGGGGAGAAAATATGAGACTTTGTGAAAGCACAGGATTAGCTGTCAATCTTGTGAGAGTCACACATGTCCCTTCTGTCCACAATTTGTTTTTATCAATAGAAGCATGGCTCATAATTTAACCCTGGTATCTATCAGGACAAGAACAATACCCTTCCCATAAAAGGAGACTACTAGGAATAGTCAGCAGATATTTTTAGAATAAATAATACAATCAGCCACATTTGCATTTTTCTCTCTTTATTATACAAATAATGAAAAAAAAACCCACAGAAAATACTAAAAAAGAACATGGTAATGTTGCCAATCACTTAAAATTTCTCTCACTAGAAATAACTCCCGATATTAACATTTCGATGTATCTCAGTTTCCTGAGAATTTTTATAAGGAAACTGTTGGGCTTTGTAACCTGGTGCTGAGTTAGTGATCCACGGTGAACATGCTTAACTTCTCTCAGGCCCTAGAACCCCAAGGTTCTATGCCAAAATTTAGTCAACTCTGAATCCTTAGATACTTTAAAATTAACTGTTGTGTACAGAGTTCACAAAAGCATCTCATGCACACTTGCTCATTTATCAGACATTTGGACAAATTACTATGGGTGAAAACATTAAGCAGAATATCTTTAGAGCCTTTTTGGACTCATTGACAAATTTTATAGTTGATTTCTGAGACCTGCCCTCCTAAAATGGAGTACTGTTGCCATAGCAATAGGGGAGACTAAAAGATCAGAGCTCTTGGAAGTGACTAGTGGGTCTTTGTCTTCATTTTAACTCAGTAGATTAAATTTTATGCCCAGGTTAGTACACACACTCGAATGCACACACAAATACCTGTGCAGAGCCTCTGGGGGCAAGGGGTTAGGTTGGTGGCCTCTGACAAGCAACCTTTCCCTTCTCTGGTTCCCCTGTTTTAAAAACTGGCTTCCCGAGTGTCTGCTGGGACATGCTTTGAGAGGCACTGTTGGTAAAGGGGATGGCATTGACTAGAAAGAGCAGCTGATGAGTGTCCTGGAAAGCTGTCCTTCATAAGAATATTCATGAAGACATTAACTTTTAACATTTATGGTAGGTTTATGAGGGAATCTAATGTGTCTCTCAAAATGGTTAGAAGAGAAAGAGTAAGCCGACCATCACCAATTTTTGTGAAGAAATAAAATTGGGGCTTAAACAATGTTTCATTTTTACACTTTCCTCTTGGGGCTGGGTTCTCAGTGAAGGTTGCTGCTGAGAAAACTAAACATAAAAGTGATCTGAAAAGGGTGGTTGAATTAAGGGACGAGTAAAAGATGGCTTCAAGTGGTCAAATGTCACCACTGGTGGCACATGTGGAGGTGCTTATGGGGTGAAGAGTTTGAAATGGTTGAACGCAGAGAGGACCAGAAGAAAAGCACCTTAGTTGGACAGCTGCCCAGCCCCACAACCTTGAGCTAGTTATTGGACACTCTGGGAGTAGTAATTAAAATGAGTACAAAGTTTCACATGGTATCGAGAATAAAAGCCATTGGAGAACTCTTCACCTACCTGCTTATTTCTTTTAAGTTATGCAGGGTAGTTGTAGTGTGACACAAACTTGTCTTGGGGAGACGCAGCACAGCAGCACACATGTCTACTCATCCCAGACAAAGAATCCATGATAGACCAAAGTACACATACCACCAAAGTTCACTTCAGTAAACCAGTGAGTTTTTTGGTCTCGGGGTTTTGTGTATGTGTGCATGGGGGTGGGAGATAGGGGGTACAGGATCAGAAATGACTCGAAGACACCTGCATCACCAAAACCCATCTCAGCATGGCTGACGCAAAGCTGGAAACCTGGAGCACATTGCACAGCCTGCAGGCAGCTTAACAGGTTGCTGATTGGCCTTTCCAGGTGCCTCAAGACTAAATCTCTTCCAAGTAGCCCAGTTGGTTTCTGCTTCTTCCAGGTGGCAGGTCTGATCTTTGTAACTTTTCTCCTCTTAGAGTCTTATTTGAAGCTCAGCTTGTCTTGTTATTTCTGCTTTCTCTGAGGAGGAATCTCAGCTTTCATTACTTACTGTGACATAGGGCTGGAGGGTTGGGGACTTGCAAGTGAATCTGGTCAGCTTTAGGAACTTCCGGAAGCTATTCTGAGTTGTTTACCTTCCTGCTTAAGGAAACTTTTTTTTGACTGCGAAGGGCTTAGTAAATCAAGCTATTTTGAGTTGTTTACCTTCCTGTTTAAGAAGCTTCCTGTTACAACAGTGGCACAGGCTTGCCAGTCAGGGAGATTTCCATGGGCTGGTCCTACCTGAAGCATACTTCCTTTCTACTCATGTGCTGTGAGCAAGAAGTGTCACCAGCACATTATTTTCCAGGATCTAGTGTGTATACTCTAGAAATGTGGTGTGGGTTCTGGAGAATGGCTGGCCAGTTCTGTAATTCATTCTGATTCCAGAGCAGGAAAGGTTTAAATTGTTTTTTGTAGATAATAGCAGTGGTGGTGCACGCCTTTAGTCCCAGCACTTGGGAGGCAGAGGCAGGGCAGATTTCTGAGTTCAAGGCCAGGCTGTGTATACAGAGTGAGTTCCAGGACAGCCAGGGTTATACAGAGAAACCCTGTCTTGAAAAACAAAAACAAAACAAAACAAAATAGTTGAATGGTAAACCTGATGTGATTGGTGAGGGAGCAAATGAAGAGGAGTAGAGAGTTTTTAACCAAGGAATCTAGGGGAACTATCACAATTTTGTGGGAAATGGTGCTATGAAGAAGCTACATCTCATCCAAAGGAACTTTGGGCTTTCACACTTCAGAGCCACTGTGAAATACACCAGAAAAACCTTCCTCTGACACCTGGAAGAACAAACTTAGAATGTAATTAGGGCCAGGAAGGAAGGCCAGGCTAGCCCATGTTTAAATTTTCTGTCTCCGTTTTAGGCATTGAGCTACAGAAGGTGGCACTTGGGGTTCGGCTTTTCTTCATTACATCTTGATAAATAGCCTGGTAAATAGACAACCATGGAGTGGCATCGGGATGGGCTTCTGTCAGATGTTGTTTTGGCATGTGCATTTTTTTATTATTTATTTTTTTGTCAAGCCAAGCATGCTTAGGAAACATTGCTACTTAAACCATCATGTGCTTCCTTACTGGTGATGAGGTTGCCTGCGGAGAGTGAGCCACCCATGAGTTCAAGAGAACTCTGCAAGAACAAGGATCCAAAAAGCCTGCAAGCCAGCAAGCCAATGAGTGGTGTGTGTATCATCATAGGTCTGGTAGTTATACACTTTTAATATTCCTCTTAAATTGGCCTCACATGGAGCAGGATAACTGGCTGTGATTCCTTAAAGAGACTTCATCTCTTATGTAAGGAAGTGTTTATTGCCCACGGCAGCCTTCCTTTATACTTTTGCATGTAGGCGCCTCACTTAATAATCCAACCAGAGGGAGCATGTCTTCTAGTCTAATATTTGCTTCCTAGCTGTGTATTATATATTGTAGCGGGTATTGCCTTTGGGGTAAAGTATTTGTGAATTTTCTGTCCTAAAGAATCTCCCGTCCTGGTAAAACTGGGACATCTTCATCTTAGCCCATCATTTTATATGTGTTATAGTCAAGTCACCTTTACCAAACAGTATGTTTTGCTATATATAGAGATGTAGTTGGTGGAACTCAAGATTTTGTTTAGATTTCACATAGAAGAAAGAAGAGGTCCACATTGATCCACAGCACTACAATCTTTTCTTGTCATGATTAATATTCTATATGTTTATTCCTTTTTTATTAGATATTTTCTTTATTCCATTTCAAATGATATCTCCTTTCCCAGTTTCCCTTCCGAAAAGGAAAACAAAAAAAAAACTAAAAAAAAAAAAAAACCCTGTTCTCGCCCCCCTCCCCCTGCTTACCAACTCACCCTCTCCCGCTTCCTGGCCCTGGCATTCCCCTACACTACGGCATAAACCTTCACAGGACCAAGGGCCTCTCCTCCCCTTGATGACCAGCTAGGCCATCTTCTGCTCTAAATATGCTGCTGGTGCCATGAGTCCTACCATGTGTACTCTTTGGTTGGTTGTTTAGTTCCTGGGAGCTCTAGGGTACTAGTTAGTTCATATTGTTGTTCCTCCTAAGGGGCTGCAAACCCCTTCAGCTCCTTGGGTCCTTTCTCTAGCTCCTTCATTGGGGACCCTGTGCTCAGTCCAATGGATGGCTGTGAGCCTCTACTTCTGTATTAGTCGGGCACTTTCAGAGCCTCTCGGGAGACAGCTATATCAAGCCAGCACTTGCTGGCATCCACAATAGTGTCTGGGTTTGATGATTGACCTTTCCATGAGCTCAGTGACAAGGATGCAAGGATTGTTCTAGTCTGGCTGATACCCTCAGATTGTTTGTTGTTTAGGAAAAAACAAAAAAACAAAAAAAAACCTCAAGGGGAAGAAGAGTTTACCTTCAAGCAACTTACACACAGCCAGTTAGCTATATGATGTGGTAGGACTTATTATAAGGTATGGTGGGACCTCAACCTCTGTGGCTCATTCTGCCATGAAAAAAGGATGTAAAAGAACTTGACTCCTAGAAAACCTGTGTGAGCAAATGATGCAATTTAGAGGCCATACATATTCCAGGTAAAGAATTCATGTGAGCAAATCTACACCATTCTCATTTCCCTAACTCATCCGGCAAACTGTGTAGGTGGGCTGGCTAAAGCATGGAATAGGGTCTCAGCTGGAGATGCAATGAGCTGTGGAAGCAGCAATCCTCCACTCGGAGTCTGACAGTTTCTTCTAGGAACCAGGAAGTCATTGATGGGTAATAAGGAAAGGAATGAGATTACTGACATCTGCATTTTTAGAAAGATCACTGTGGCAGGTCCCAGAAGAACGAACCCAGGATTTTATGTTATATTTTATTCTGAACTGCAGGGTTTGAGGCATTTAGTTCTATGGCTTTCAAGTGTTATCAAACATCTTTTGAGGATCCCTGGAACTCCAGTTTGCGAGTTCATTCAGGACAAAGTACAAAACAGTCATGAATTCCTTTGCTCAGCATCTCAGTGTTAAACACTGACCTGCGGAAGATTGAGATCACCAGCATCTCATCCCAGGGCACTTACACTCACCTCCAAAGGTCACTGGTAAAACTGTGCAGAAAACTTTCCCCAAGTTCTGCTCTGACCTCACACTGTCAAATGATGTATCTTACATGAGAAATACACCACTGTCCCCCCCAAAAGGGGGATGGGTCCTCTTTTTTGATTTTTAGAGAAAGGTGAGCAAGTTGTTTCATCTTTGTGAATTAGCTTTCTTGTGTGTAAAAGTAGTGATGGTTCCAGTCAAGAAGATATAGTCAGTTCTTAAACCAAATTTTAAAATCAGTAACTAGTTTCAATCTGATTAATCTATGAGTAGGAGGGACATAGTATTACAGCTGTCCCTCCAATTTCAGATGCTAATCGTCTTGCCGAGGTTTCAGACCATCTCTCAGACTTGCTTCCACAAGCAAAGGCTGCTGTTCTTCAAGGTGATTTCCACGTGTTTCCTGCAGTAGTTATACGGTTTTTAATCACTTTAGATGTATGAAATTTTGCTATCATTCCTACTGCATTGCTCTGGCTCAGTAAAAATACCAACCAACAAAAACCCAAACAAACAAAAACCAAAACCTGTGAATGTCATTTGTCTAGCCTAAGTTTTCCTATAGTTCCTGGAGCTTTTGCAGAGCATAGGGGTGTTTAGGACACTTGTCCTGCATGATAACAAAGTTGCTGCTATCTAAAAATTAAATACTAGGATATGTATGATAAAATTCTGCAGACAGGATTCACATACTCTAGGCATCAATAGAGCCACTCAGTAGGGACTGGATCACGCAGGAATGATTTTTGGTTTGGTTGATTGTTTGTTTGTCTGTTTTCAGCTTGCATTATTGTGGGTCACACTTCTCATTAGACGCAGGGACAGATCAATAGTGAGCTTCTGAGCCTGCTCTGTCACTCCATTTTCCACTCTGCCCACATGCAATATGTGCCTGATCATATTTACATTTTATCCAGCTTGATATCAAGCTTTCTGCTGGGCTCTAGGTTGAAGCTGGGAAACCCTTAGCTTGCTTCATAGAGTGTACTCCACTGTGTGGACTAGAGCAGGACTGGAAGGATGTAGGAATGAAAGTGTTTGTTGCTTCTTGTGTTTTCTGTAACTGTTTCTACTCCATCTATTGGTTAGCTTTGGTCTCTGTTTTCCTTCCTATAGGGCACTCCACCACCTACACAGCATCTCCTCTACATTAAACTGGTTCCTTCTCCAGATTTCTGGATTCAAATTACTACATTTCTATGCCCACTAAAAGCTATTGCTATTTCCTTGTGTGTGTGTGTGTGTGTGTGTGTGTGTGTGTGTGTTGCCTCTGTCTCCTGGTAACCTTTCAATTCACCAGGACCTATCTAATTTCTCATATCAAAATCTCTCCTGTAAGAGTTCAGTGTGATTTCTGTTTCCCACCCCCTCCTGCCCAGGATCAGGACTGGTATGGAATAGTAATCACAGCATAATTAGCAAAATGATTAAGATCAAAGGACAGAATGAACTCACAGACTATTCAGATGCAATAGACGCAACATGAGTAGAAGATCAGAGATGCCATAGCAAGAGAAAAATTAGTTTCTTTATCTGGAAAAGTACCATATATCAGTGCTTTGTGGTTATGACTCAATAAGATGATGCTTCCAAGTACTTAGTGATGAGCACCACAGGAAAGCACTCATGCTTAAGATATTCACATTTCTTTTCTCCCTTGTGCATGTGCATATATGCATGTGCATATAAGTATACGAAGGTGCACATATGCATTCCTGTGGACCAGAAGTCAATATTTCAGGAAGCATTTGCCTTTTCTCAATTTTTAATTTAATTAAAATATATTTATATCAATCCCCCTCTGTCTTTTTCGACCCCTACCATGTATTCCCTCCTGTACTTCCTCCCAAATTTATGGGGCCTTCTCTCCTTTAATTATTGTTATTATGTATGTGTACAAGTGAATAAATATGTAAATATAACTTACTCTGTTCAATGTTGCCTCTATCTATCTATCTATCTATCTATCTATCTATCTATCTATCTATATGTGTGTGTGTATTTCTAGGGCTGACCACTTAGTATTGGATAACCAATCCAGAGACTTCTCCATGGGAAAACTAAGTCTCCTTCTCTCAGAAGTTGTTAATTGCTTGCAGCTCTTCATCTGGAGTGAACCCCTGTGAGATTTCTCCCATCTATATTGGGGTGTCAACTCTTGTTGTAGGAGTTCAGGTCTTGTTTAGGCAACCATGTTATTCAGATTTCATGGGTGTAGCTTCATTGGTTTAGCTAGAAGGCATAATCTCACAGCTGACATCTTGGTTCACTGGCTCTTAGAGTGTTTCTACCTGTGTTCCAGGATATTCCCTATGCCTTAAGTGCAAGTGTCATGCTATGGATGTATAAATTGGGGCAGGATGTCCCATGGTGAGTTGTTCTCTGCATTCTGAGTAGTTATGGCTTTCTGTAATGGTCTCCTTCTAATGCAAAAAGAAGCTTCTTAGATGAGGGGTGAGGCCTACACTTACCTGTGGATATAAAGATAAATATTTAGATCACACTTAAGAAATTATGCTGGTTTTATTAGAGACCACGTACTCTTTTTTCTGTTGAAACAGGACCCTTATTGGCCTTTAGCTCAGGGATCTTTGTCTCTACCTCTCTAGTGCTGGGATTACAAGTGTGTACCACCATGCCTTGTTTTTTTATGTGGTTTCCAGGCTCAGTGGGGTAGAGAGGGAGTGACCTCCAATCCTTATCTTTGCATAGCAAGCACTTTGATCCACAGCGATATCTGTCCCACACAGGTTTTTCCATGTCCTTGATGATAGTGATGGTGATACTGATGGTGATGATGTTTACACTTCTGTAGTCATCCTTGAGCCTGCCTTTTGATATCTGCAGCTGCCGTTACTGAAAGCCTTTTATTGTGAAAGTCACTAAAACATGATTTATAGCCAATATTTTCAGGATTGAAGCATACAAAAACTATGCCCTCACTTTTTACCTATGGGAAAATTGTTGACTGAAAATGAGTGACCTCCTCCTCTGAACCTAATTTTAAGTAGTTTATTGTCTACAGTGACTTAGAATGGTGGTAAGGTGTTTTGCCATCGCCTAGAAGTTGAAATACAAGGAAGAATTCTTGATTTCTCCAAAAAAAGAAGAACACTTCCATCTTCCCATACTCAAGAAGAAAAGCCTTCCAGGGAGTCAGTGCTGATCCTCCATTGGAATGACGAGCATGAGTTTGTAACGTCTTGGGGCATGAGTGTTATACTCTTCCATTATCCAAAGTTCGAATCTGAGTCAAAGTTTTTACTTGTCAAAGCAGCGGAATACCCCATGCTTTCCTGTTTTAGTTAACTTTCATTGTTGGCATGATCAAATGCCTTACAAGAAGCAACTAAAGGGAGGAAATACTTGTTTGCAGGCCATTATGGGGAAAAAGGAAGGCATGGTTGCAGGTGATTCATGTGGTAACAGGAGTAGAGAAGTTGGTCCTATCTTTCTGCAGGTAGCAGAAAGCAAGCAAGAAAGTGGGGCCTGGCTATGAAAATACAAGATCCATCATTAGTGATGTTTCCTTCAGCACCCTAAAAGTTCTACCCTCTTCCAGAACAGCATCCCCATGGGCTCAAATACCTAAGCCCATGAGGGAATATTTCACATTCAAACTACAACACTATCTTTCTGAAGATTTGCAGGCAGCCCAGAGACCTTACAGTTTTGACATTCTGCATTATGTCTTTTGTTCTTAACAACCTAGGTTACCATTGACAAGTTATTATTTAAGTCGACCTGATCCATTTTAAAGGCAAGTTGGTCACAGAAAACACTTGTCAATGCTATAAGCTGCAGGGTCCCATTGGCCTTTGCAGACACATTGGGATCTTGAAAAATTCTCTTGGGCAAGGAAGGAAACTTGACCCTTCCAACTCCCAAATAAAACCATCTATGCTCTTCCTCCCAAACCAGGGAGGTAAGAGGGTATTAGCCCTACTTATTCTCTTAGCATTTGGTATCCCATTTAGTTCCTAGCAAGGCCCCTGAACTCTGTTCACAAAGGCAGGGCTATGTTATTGTAACATAAAAATGTAACTCCGGATTTTGTTTCTCACTGTTGGCAATAAGGCTTAAATAACTGTCTCAGTAGATGTATTGGAATCCCATATTTGAGACTTTGCATACAATTACTCTACACCTTCCACTTGTGTGTGGCATTTAATTTCTTTGAAAGATAAACAAATTGAGGCCCCCAACCATAAACATGGCCCAAGACATGCAGCTGGTAAATTACAGGGCTCTGATCAGAGGGTCATGTTTATTATGTATGATTTTAGTTTTCTTTTTAGAAAAATTAGGAAAATAGTTGATAGCTTGGTTGATTTAAAGCAAGAGAGAAGAGGCACTTGGGCATTTATCTGGAAGAGAACTTTGTATGCTAAAATTATATTAATCCTTGAAAATGTTCAGTCAAGTGTTGTTGTATTTTGCCTTTTAAGGATAAAAATGAGGTGATCCTAAATATAAATGAAAGATAAACAACATTGTAACTGAGGCCATGTGAGTTCTCTGAGGTGAAAGGCTGTCTGTCACCTATGGGAAGCCTCATCCTTGTACTGATGTAGTAAAGGCATGGTTTTAATTTGTAGGCCACACTTGAGTGTCTGTGACTGCAGTATAGTATTCTAACAATAGACCTAGAGTTGTTTTGAGGGTATGAGAGACATTTCCATGAACCCTTTCATCCTCTGCCCCTGAGTCTCATAAGTTTGCTACATTTTATTTTTCTTCTACCTTGTTTTAAGAGGACTTGACAAAGAGAAATATGACTTCATACATTAAATACAAATATGTATAAATTTAAAATATATTAATATATGTAATATACTATAATACAATGTAATACATATATATTAATTTCTTAAAGTAGAGGAAAACTTATTTACCAAAATATTCAAACAATGTGTGTTTATCGAAAGCCTACTGTAAGCTAGGAGAAGTGGCACATGACTTTAATTTCAGCACTTGGGAGACAGAGGTAAGCTAATCTCTGAGAGTTTGAGGCTAGCATGGTTTACAGAGAGTTTTCCAGGACAGCCAGGACTAAACAGACAGTCTCCAAAAATGAAAGGGTAAAAGAGAGAGAGAAAGCAAGCAAGTAAACAAGCAAGGCTGCTGTGCTCTGGGCTCAAATCTAAACATTTTAGCACATTGTCAAACACAATAAGATTTCTGCTCTCATTGATCCTACCATGTCTTTAGCAGTGGAGATTTATTTTGAGAAGTGCATTATGAAGCAATGTGATCACTGTGTGAATATGATAGCATCCACAGACAAATATAGAGAAATACAAGCTTGTCCTCCACACTGCTTCTTGCTTTTTGCTGGCTTAGCAGTTCAAGAAGGTATCTGGGAAGAAGAGCTGCATCCTCCATGACATCTTCCTGTTACTTTAGGGTATGGGTAGTGTGTGCTCAGACTCATTTGGAGTCCGAGGGTGCTCACTATGCCATGTCTTTGTGACCTGTTTCAGTTTATAGTCTGCATATTTGCCCCCTGACAAAGAGTTATTCTGTTTTGAAACTTGGCATTGACTTTGTGTTCTTATAGGCAAAGGTCCCTTCAAGCATCTGTCCCCAAACAGGGCAGTATTATCCATATGGAAGATCTACTCTGTTAAATAATTTTTCTCCACATTCAGATTGTCTTAAGGTTCAGAAAACAAACCAAACCCTGTCCAGCTGCTTTCATGCCAGTCCTTACAGACTAAGTAGTCACTCCACATTATGAAATAGTAATGATGCTTGAATTGTTGAAACCATCAGAACTGATGGTGAGTTCAACATCACAGTCAGCTCCAGCCTTTTCTCTCAACAATCCTCTCAGATTCACTTTCTCATTAGCCATGATCCTGGTGCTGAGAAGGCTGATTTCTTCGTGGGACCTCCAAGCCCCATCATCATTAGAGAACTCCCAGGTCAGACCCAGCTCTTCCTAAGGCTACACCTTTAGCAAACCCTACCACTTTGTCCTTGAGGATCATAGAGTGGGACATGCCTGAGTGCTGAGTGATACCCTCACTAACTTCACCTTTGTAGTCCTAATTACTGTAAATTTGGTTTCCACACTAGTCATTCAACACACATCTTACGGGCTATGCTACCAGTGGATTGTGTATGCTTTTGGGTCCATCATAGGCAAAATAATGTGACATGAACAAAGCACCAGGCCAAATAATGCATTCAAAGAACACAGGAGATGAAGATATGTGAGGCAGCTGGTGTTAAAGCACAGCATACCGGTTCACAGCATTTTATTTAAAAGGTTTCATTTATCTTTTAATCTGTTTGGCTCTATGGGTGTGTGTATGCACATGAATACAAGAGCCCACAGAAGCTGAAAGACGATGTCAGATGCTCCAGCGCTACTATTAACTACTAGTTGTGAGTTTCTCAGTGTGAGTACTGAGAACCCCTCCAAGTGCAGTGTGCACTCCAAACTGCTGAGCTATCATCTCTTCAATCCCCTTCCCACTGACTTTTAAAAATAAGTGGATATACACACTAACATAAAATAAACTATGTAGTTAACATGTAACAAGTAATGGAATATAATATTGTTATCAAGTATATTCCATACCCAATTACATGTGCTGTGTTGTTATGTGGTAGTACAGATTGAATGCAGAGCCTGACACACACTGGGCAAGCATGCTACCCTTGGGTTACCTCTCTGCCCCTGCTGACCTATTTCTGTGAGTGATGGTACAGGAGGTGTGTATACATCTGTTCTACCACAAACTTGAATGTAATTCCTTGGGCTATGTCTTAGGGTTTACTGCTGTGAACAGACACCATGACTAAGGCAATTCTTATAAGGACAATATTTAATTGGGGCTGGCTTATAGGTTCAGAGGTTCAGTCCATTATCACCAAGATGGGAACATGGCAGCATCCAGGCAAGCATGGTACAAGAGGAGCTGAGAGTTCAACATCTTCATCTGAAGGCTGCTAGTGGAAGAGTGACTTCCAGGCAGCTAGGATAAGGATCTGAAGTTCATGCCCAGAGCCCACAGTGACACACCTATTCCAACAAGGCCACTCCCTGGGCCAAGCATATACAAACCATGATAGGCTATAATGTAAAGAAGGCTATGACATCACAGTGATAAGAGTTTTTTAGTTCTGTCATCATCTCATACAATTAGGGCTTATATTTTGTCACTGGCCGAATGCTATACAGTGCATGATAGTGTAGCTGTACATATGTGCACAGAAGAAAGAAGCTGCGGCTATAAAAAGAGACTAAGGTGTATGGCATAAAAAAATTGGATAAGGAGTACGTTTTAGCTTTAAACACAGTGATGGATGGGATTATATTTACATGGAGCTGTACTGGATGTTTCTGAATATTTGCATAGAACTCAACAGTTTTCTGAATGTATTTACGGGCAGGATTCATTATCTCAGGGCAGTGCTGACCTGACATTTCTGTACTGGAGAGTGTGAACTGATTTGGCAATGTTTGGCAATGGAGGTTCATCATTTAAGTCAAAGGCATGGCAGTCTTGCTTCCGTCTGTCTGTGATACTTCATGTAAATTAACTGGCATGGTTTCTCCACAGACAGTTAAGTCTAGAAATAAACATTAATTTTTATAATATATTGTGATTTATTCAGCTCCTCATTCAATACATTAATTGGAAGGGGCTAAAATAAATCTGGTAATAAACTGGCTATATGCTGTTTGGGACATCTGTACATTGTTCTTCATAAATTAATGGTTGCTTATGTTTTTATTATTGCTCAAATAGGTTACCTAGAGGCATTTTTTACAGACAAAGTATACATCCTCCTTTTAAGGGCAAGTAGAAGAATATTAAATCCATATTTGGTCAAATATAAGTAAGCAGCTGTGGGACTTGGTTTGTGAATTTAATTTGAAATCAATTTTCTTACTTTTCTCTCACCTGCATTGCCAAAGGGACTCATTTTCAACAACCTTTGAAAAAATTTGGCAGTCATTCTTCAACTAGTGTTCAAATTTATTCATCAAATGTATATCTAGAGCATTTTTTATCATTTTGCAAGAGTTATTATTTTTGAATTGGAAAATTTATTCAACTTTTTGGCAGTCATCAGCCTATATAAATCAAAGTCAACTTCCATTCTAGGAAAACCATTTTAAAGAAGGAAAAAAAACACCACAGTTTAACAATGTAATTTTTTTGTTTCATTTTTAAATTAAAACTGGAAGTATTTACTTGGAAAGAAATTACACAGTCCACTTTGAGAGAGAGAGAGACAGAGAGAGACAGACAGACAGACAGAGAGACAGTGAGAGACAGAGAGAGACAGAGAGAGACAGAGAGAGACAGAGACAGAGAGAGAGACAGACACACACGAGAGAGAGAGACAGAGAGAGAGACAGACAGACACACACACACACAGAGGGGAGAGAGAGAGAGAGAGAGAGAGAGAGAGAGAGAGAGAGAGAGAGAGAGAGAGAGAACCAGTAAGGAGGGTTCAAGAGAGCAGTGGGGTGATTCTGTCCAATCTATATTCAGTGCATAGATGAAAATGTCACAAGGAGGCCCTGAATTTCATATAACTAATAAAAACCAAATAATAATAGTGCATATCATTGTTGCTAAAAAAAAAAAAGAGCATAGCTCATCAATTCATCAATGTCTGAGAGAGGTGCTGTCTATTTTTTCTGTTACGGATGAAGTCCAGCCATGAATTGGAAGGGAGGAAGGCATTCATTGAATTCTCCTTGGTTCTGAAAGAGCTCCTGGCTTCCTTGAGGCCTAGCTCAGTATAAGACACTGTGCAACGTGGCTCTTGAAACACATGTGCATGTTGATAGATACTGCTCTGTCACCCTAAGGAAGATGGGAAGGAGTAGCGTAATGACTAGAGGTTGGAACTGTGCTGGCACAACAGAGATGCTGTCAGCTCCAAGCTCTCAGCACTGCTCAGTCCATAGTTGACCCTTCGCACTTGGGCATACAGAGCATCCTCACTGCACAGGTAAGCTGTTGCGGATGCAGGCAATCTAAGTACCTTGGGGGTACATGGTTTACCCAGTTTGGATAGATTACAGAATACTGCATTATTTTTCTTCACTATGGTGAAATATGTGAATATATTACTGTGACCATGGTTATCCTTTCTTCCTTTGTTCAAGAAAAGCTTTCTGTAACAAGGCATTTTTAAAAAAGCAACCCTATTATTCTATCATGCTAATCATTGATTCATCTCTTTCCTTTCATATGAGTCGAAAACTTGGACTTAAGATTTCTTTGAGAGAAGGGGAAAAATATGAAATACTTATACCTAATGCTGGCTGTGCTATGCTCTTAAAATCCTCTTGGATTTTAAGCACCACAATTCACTTATGTTACTTTAAAAAGGATTTCTGTTTTATACTTTTGGTACTTGAGGTGATCTCTAAACTCTTGGCTTGATGTTCTTAGCAAATGATAGAGACTAGTGGTCTGTAAGCTGTATTTTGTGTGACCTGGATGAGTACTATATCATTTTAAATATCTCAGAATTGGAGGAATTGATGAGTGGGGAGTGTGTGTGTGTGTGTGTGTGTGTGTGTGTGTGTGTGTTATGAGCTGACGAAGACTTCTGTCATGCTGTGTAGTAGATGATGACACTGACCTTCTGATCCTTCTGCCTCCGCCTCTTGAGTGCTAGAATTATGGGAATGTATCACCACATTCAGTTTATAGGGGACTAGGAATCAAACCAAGGGCTTTGTGTGTGGTTGAGCAAGCATTCTATATAATGAACTACACCCCCAGCTCTCACACTAATGTGTTTGCTGATCTACTTTGTTCTTAATTGTGTGTGTGTGTGTGTGTGTGTGTGTGTGTGCATGCAGGGAATAGAACTCAGTTTGTCTGCAAGAATAGCAAGCACTCTAAACTGCTGAGTGCCAGCTCCCCTCACATTAAATTTTATCTTTCTCTTTCTCTTGACACATCTGGCCACTCTAGACCTGCACACCATTACGGTAAAACTCTGGGCTAGGGTTGTTCTACCCTTTATGGGGTCTGGACACTCTGTCTCATTCTTCTTTAGTGGTATCCACCCTGCTTCCCAGAAAATGCTTGTCTGGCTCCCATAGGACTGAGGTATTTCCTAGTTCAGAGCAGACATAGAAAAACAAAGCACATGCCCATCAATCAGCTCGTGCCCTTTCTCTCTCCTCTCAAAGCGTTGACTTACTTTGAGACCATATATATTTTATAGAAATTCCTAACTTCCATGAGGGTAACCAGATTAAAGTGACACTCATAGGAAAAGCTCAGTGATCCAGTGTAGGGGATTGGCTTGTTCCTCTCCCATGTCTACTGAAACAGGAATACTTGACTCAGAGTCTGAGATCAAAGAATATAAACTGTTGGTGTCTCCTTCTTCCTAAGCTTTTCCCAACAGGAGGAGGCCCAGTGGAAACTCTCAGCAGACCTCCAACATGCTGAGCTAATAATTGGAGCCAGCACAAGTTCTTCTGTCAGTACAGGGTGAGTGAGCCCATTGTCAGGTCCCTCTCTTCCCTCCCACTCCTTATATTCAACAGTCTCTTTCGTTTGCAGCTTATTTCAGATGGCTTTTATGTGACCCAGTGGATAGAAACCTTAATGTCAGTGCCATTAAATCACTACCTATAAAAAAATTTGCAAATGCTAAACCCCGGCAGGAAGTATGTTCTGATACTGATAAAAGAACAGTAAGCTGAAATGAGGGATTTCAGCAAGGGAGAAGAATGAAGGTACAGCTCCTTTGGTTCATCCAGAATATGCCCAAAGCCTCATAAATTAATATTCTTTATTAAGTGCATTTGTAACTATCTTTAAGATGGTTTATCCATTAAAAATTAATTCTTGGGTAGAAATAGACATGGATATGTCTCTTTGTAAGAGACTTTAAGGTTCTGGGACTCTTAAGGGAGGGTGTGTGTGTGTGTGTGTGTGTGTGTGTGTGTGTGTGTGTGTTTGTGTATGCATGCATGTGCCTGTGTATGTCTGTGTCTATACCAGAAAGAAAGCAGGGGCATTTTAACTGCTCTCAGCTCTCTTAGCTTCATTTGTTTGAGATTTCACAGGTCACATTGTACCTCTGTTGTGCCAGCAGAGGAGTCAGGGAGCCTGTATGAAGAGAACTCATGCCAATTTCCCAAGAGTTTCAGAAAGATAATTTTGTTGGCTATGTTCTGATCAGATCTGAGTCGTCCACAGATATAATAGACTTGGAAAACTTTCACACTGTACAAACGTGCTCTGTTATTATGTGTGAAAAATAAAACCTAAAAACTTGAAAATATGATTCTCTTTTTCATCTAGCTATTTCTTGCTTATCCTTTCTTTATTCAAGCAAGCTTTAGCATTCTGATGGTCTTCTTTATCTCAACAATATAGGCCTTCTGCTTGCTGCCAGAACATCATACGTAACGTTCTGCATCAGTCATTCTCAATCTTCCCAATTCTGTGACTCTTCAGTAGTTCCTCACATTGTAATGACCTCAACCTTTGGTTGTTACTTCATAACTGTAATTTACGATTGCTATAAATTGCAATGTAAATATCTGATATGCAGGCTATCTGATATGTGACCCCCCTCAAGGGTTCACAACCCAAGGGTTGAGAACCACTTCTTCATATCATCTTGTGATCAATCCTCTCTTTGCCAGATTCCAGACAGTGCCTGATTTAATGGAGCATGTCCTCCATCTCCATCCTTAGTGCCTAAAATGCAGTGCGACCTCAACACAGAATGGATGAATGAGAGAACGAATGGATGAAGAATGAGTGGAGGAGAGATGAACAGCTGACTTTTTAGTGGATACTGAGTTATCATCCCTAGATTTCATATATAGTATTGAACTAAGTGTATGTGCTGGCACTACTAATCAATTTGTTTTTATTGTACAGATTTGTTCACAGTGACTTTAGCACATGCATTTACAGTCTAACATAAATACAGAATGGTATTTATTCCAGTTGCTAATTGGAATAGCCTATGAAGAAAGGTTATGATGAAAGAAGGGGTTTGGCCCTAAGGAAAGTAAGGGAGCAAATGGGAACATTTCCTAAGAGGTTGACAGGTCTGCCTACCACAGCATGGGAGACGTGTAGAATGGATGTTTCCCTCTCTGCCACTTCAGTAAGATGATGAATGAACCTGTGCAGATCCTCTGTAACTGATTCCCACTGGCAAAGGAAAAATTTGTCTTGTGTGTATTAAGTGGGTGTATTTACCACATTTGAGGTAGGTTCAATACCCAGAAGCTTTTGGCCAACACAAAGTGAAGTTAAGAACTCAACAGTATTTTTTGTAGATGTTTAATCTCATATTACCTCATATAGGAATTTTTGTCGAATTGGCCTTTCATTTGCATATATTGAGTTGTGTGTGTGTGTCTTTTCCTTTTTCATTTTTTTGCTATTCATATATATATTATATGTATGTATACACACACACACACACACACACACACATATATATATATATAGAGAGAGAGAGAGGGAGAGAGAGAGAGAGAAAAAGAGAGAGAGAGAGAGAGTTTGGAGTTGAGTGGGTGAGGAGCTGATGAAGATTTAGGAGGAGTTGGGGGAGGGGAACAGTAT
>NW_022196900.1:50802510-50817608 GCF_008632895.1 Mastomys coucha | reverse complement strand
TGGAACTCACTCTGTAGACCAGGTTGGCCTCGAACTCCGAAATCCACCTGCCTCTGCCTCCCAAGTGCCGGGATTAAAGGCGTTGCACCCCCACACCCGGCTAGGGAACAGTATTATTGAATATATTGAATGAAAACTTTTTTCTGTAAATAAATAAGCAGAAAGAATATGAATAAGACTTGCAAACCTCTGTAAACATCAGCCTTGCACTGTGGGAGAGGCCTGGGTACAGCAGGCTAATCTTCCAGCATGATTCTTCCACATGGGCGTCTTTGCTTCTGCATTACTTAAGTTCTGTTTGCTTGCCTGCAGAAGAGGCCCACACTCTCCAAAGACATATTTTTATGGTGTTGACGTGGAAGACAGGGTGCCTTCCCCAGGGCTTGAAGACACCTGTTCCCATCTCCTCCTCTGTCCACTTTATGTGTCACTCCTACTATGGCTGCTGCAGAGGTTAGGGGAAGTCCCCTAAGTCATACAACCCAAGTCTCTTGTTTCTGTGGGCGCCTTCCAGATTCCTGTCTTTAGCAACACCAAGAAAAAAAGCATTAAAGAAAAAAAAACCCTACATGATTGAAAAGGGGAGACTTTTGAGTGAAAAACTCTCACAAAGCAAAGAAAGCTTTTTACTGCAAGGGTAAGAGCCAGTGAACTGTAGCTTTAAAGGAAGCACGTTGCTTTTGTGCACAGCTTCCTATATCAGAGCCTTGTGGGGTTTTGTTGCTCTAAGAGCCAGGCAACTAAAACCCAAGCCTTAAATGTGTTTAGTGCAGGAGCCTGGCTCTGGGCCCTCTGCAGATAAAATCATTTCAAAGCCCACCACACCTCCAAAAATACTCCAGAAAGGAAACCACATTAGAAGTTTTGCCTTTAGCTTTTAGCACAGAGAAGACAGAATGAATCTAAAGTAGGGTGAGCTCTTCCCTTAAATCTGTGTTGTCAATAGGGAATCCAAATTCAACAGAGCTGACATTACTAGATAAAGTATATCTGCTCGAAAATACAGCCCAGAATTCTTCCTTGTTAGTACATGTTAAGGCTTAGAATGTGTGATGGCTAATGGAAAGCCAGGGTATGGTCTGACATGCAATAGTATGTTTTTAGGGAGTACTAATCCATTATGCATTCATCCTTCCATTCATTCACAAGTATGATCCTCGTGCTTTTAGTGGTTCTTAATTACCCCAGAGACAGATGGCTTACTCCAGGTCACTACTTCTGGAGAAGGTGTTCTATGTTATATTCAGTAACATTCAAAATAACAAACAAAAGAAAACTTCACATAATTTGAAAGAATATTTTATTTTGTTATTGTTTTGCTTTGTAACAGGTCTTATGAGACAGCCCAGGTTGGCCTGACCTCACAGTCTTTCTGCCTCAGTTTCCCAAGTGCAAAAGTATATTTTATCTTCAATAAAGATGGAGAATATGCTTAAAATTTTCCGTTGCAGAAGAGTCCTTTAACTTTTGAAAGACTAATTATAATTTTTTTCTTCAGTGCTTCTTTTCAAGGTTCGATAAAATTAATATTGAACCATGAAGATTAAGTTTTCACTGTAACCCACTTCTGACATATATGTTCAATGGAAACAGGGCAGAGTCCAGTTTTTAAGAAAGAGAGAAAGAAAGAAAGAAGGAAAGAAAGAAAGAAAGAAAGAAAGAAAGAAAGAAAGAAAGAAAGAAAAAAAAGAAAGGAAAGAAAGGAAGGAAGGAAGAAAGAAAGACTTTATCTGATTTTCATTGAACTATTTTTCTACCTTAATTTTAACAAAATTTACATCAAGACCTAGGTTCTGTTTTGTTTTGTATTCACTTTGATATCTACTAGTGAATGTCAGAGAAATATAAATTATTGAACCTTACAAACTAGAGTGTTTATAAAGAGTTTATGTGTTAATGTGTAGAGAAGGCTTTTGACAGAGTTCTGAGATCATAAAAGTCTTGGAAACCACAAAACATTAATAATTACTGAAAACCATGTTCCTACTGTCATATGAATGCTTGTGCAGTTTTCTTGAAACCCAAATATTAACAGTCTTTGGAGTTACTCACCCTTTAATATGGCATGTCTTAGAGGTAGCTATAGGATGTTTCTACCACAAGCAGGTGGGTAGAGATAGCCTGGAGGAGCCCTTGCCATGAGACAGTGTCAGTAGAAGTACTTTGAATTTCATAACCCAATAGAAGCAAGGTACCTGAAATAGCAAAAATCCTTTTGGATGATAGTATATTAATGTCTGGAAGAGTAGTAAGAATGAATGTTCTGTGATTATGCACCAGGTCTTTGGATTTAATCATATATATATATATATATATATATATATATACATATACATATACACACACATATATATATATGTATATGTATACACACACACACATATATATACATACACACACACGCATATATATATATATATACATATATATATGTATATATATATATGTATATATATATATATATATTGCCCTAATCTTACCTTAATTATCCCAGAGACAGATGACTCACTCTAGGTCACAACTTCCAGAGAAGGTGTTCTACATTATCTTCAGTAACATCCAAAATAACAAAAAAACAAAATTCACATAATTTGAAAGTATATTTTACTTTGTTATTGTTTTGCTTTGTAACAGGTCTCGTGAAACTGATAGCCCAGGTTTGCCTGGCCTCACAATCTTTCTGGTAATTATGTATATATACACATATATATATATACATATATATATATGTACATATATATATATATATATATATATATATATATATATATATATATATATATATAGAGAGAGAGAGAGAGAGAGAGAGAGAGAGACAGGCAGACAGACAGAGAGAGACAGAGAGACAGAGATGAGAAACAGAGAGATAAGAGGGACAGAGGGAGACACACACACACATGGAATCTTTATGACCAAAGTGATGTATGACCCACCAAAGCCATGTATGACCCATCAAGCAATACTACTACCTGAGTGGCTGTGCTCCAGTCTTCTCTGTAATGATGGGACCTAAGTCTGGAGCCTGGTGTGTGACCATCCATTTCAGTCCTCATGTAAACTATGCTCATGGCTTGAAATTTTCTACCAGTTTTATCATTAAGAATCTAGTAAAATAATCAAAACGAGCAGTTGTTCATTAGCTAGAAAGCTTTATTTATCAGCAAAACATTGTTTTAAATTAAATATGGCAGCATTTAAGAGAATTGAATGTTTTGTATTAAAAGGAATCTATTTATGTGATATTCAAAGTTTTGTAGTGCTTGAGATTGAGCAGATCAGTCTCATAATTCCAATATAAAATGCATAATTGACTAATTGATTTATACTTGTAGTTTCAGGTTGAAATATTATTAAATTGATCTGCAGTGTTGGAATATTTAAAAGACTTCGATTCACCATATTTATAAATTTAATTCATTTGATTTAAAAGGTTTATTTAATTACTCAGGAAGGTTTTAAGTCAGACAATTGAGGTACTTAAAGAAAATCAGATACATTAAATTTATAAGTGAATTTTAAAATGTCTGAAGTGGTTTAATTATCTGTTTGTAAATGAAGCTAAATATTTCTCTAAGTACCCTTAAAAGCAATTTCTGGAACTTCCTGGATCATAAACAGAATAGAATTTGTAAGCTGAAATGAGAAGCTGAAGGATAAACTAGGTTTTTAAATTTGTACCATGAAAAAACAAAATATTAATATTAAAAAAAGTATCATTGGGCTGCTGTTTTCTGAGCATAAAGGCCACACCTTCAAGGACTCTAGAAACCATAGTGCAACACTCACTTTCTGTCTGCAGTATAAAGTTGTTCCTCTCTTCTGCAGAGAAGTATTTATACTATGTTTATGTTTACTCCAAGCACCTTCAAATCATTAAGCTAACTGATGAGATGCAACTCTAACTCCTTTTTTGTCATAGTCGTCGTCATAGTCGTCGTCGTCGTCATCGTCGTCGTCGTCGTCGTCGTCGTCGTCGTCGTCCTCGTCGTCGTCGTCGTCGTCATCATCATCATCATCATCATCATTAGCAGCAGCAGCAGCATCTTTCTCTCTCCCTCCTTTTGTCTCCCCATTCCTTCTTCCTTCTTTCCTTCTCCCTTCTCTCCCTCTCTCACTTCCTTTCTTGCTTCTTTTATTTCTCCCTCTCTTCCTTTCTGGATTGTTTGTGAGGCAGAGTTTCACCATGGCAGGCTATGTTACTCTGGAACTAGGATTACAAACTTGTATTGACATGCCATGTGGTTTTGTTTTGTTTTTCCATTTTTGTAATAAAAGGAAAAATGTAGTGTTTGATAAACAATAGATAGTGATGGGGATTTGGACAATTTAAGTAATCATACTATTTGTGATAATTTACCTACTTGTAAGTTTCCAGAATCACCTAGTAGACAAGCTTCCAGGCGTACCCGTAAGAAATGGCATTGATTAAGTTAATGAGGTAAGAATATTCAAACTAGAAGTAGGGGCACTATTCCCGGGCTTGGGTTCTGTACTATAAAAAAAAGAAACATGGCTTGATGTAAGTATTTGTTGCTGTTTCTTTACTGAAAACACAATGAGATCCATTCCCTCAAGCTTCTGCTACCATGACAGCCCTCCCATGGCGTACTGTCACCTGGAACTGTGGGCCAGCACAACTCTTTTGTTCTTTAAGTTGTTTCTGTCAGTGGAATTTTATTACAGTAGCCGGAAAGGAAACCAAGACGAAAAGTCGGTCCTGAGAAGTAGAGATGCTGCTGTGAAAACATGGGCATCTGGGGCATCTGGAGCAGTTTTGTGGCCAAAATGTAGAAGAGTTTGGTGCTTTGGGCCAGCAAAGCTCTAACACACTGGAGTAGAGCTTACTGGACCCTTCTGATGGGCTTTGGAAAACAAACCTGCTGAAACAATTATGGACACTGGAAGTTCACACACTTTTGAAGAGAAATGAGAACTCTCAGGAACTGGAATCAGGGCCACTTAAGCAGTATTTTCAAGAATTTGAATATATTCTCCTTGTGTCCTGAGAACTGAGTGAAGTTAATTTTAAAGACAGTGAATTTATTTATTTACTTATTTATTTTGACAAAGAAAATCTCAAGATCAGAGAGCATTCTGGTTGGTGCTGAATAAGTAACTGTTACCTAATTTCAACACCACTGAAGAGAAACTTCCTGAATTGAACTGGGAGAACAGGAAAGGTATTGGGAGGGCAAAACCCATCCATCCCTTTCCAAGGAGTTTCCATCTTGCAAAGATCCAAACTCATTTGAAGGAAGAAAAACTAAACTGAGCAATTTTCAGTTCAAATGCAACCACCTATAAGTTATCGTTTTCCCAAGTCTGGGTCAGCACAGACAAGCTGCTGCAGCTATTTCAAAGAATGCCAAGTCTCATCTCTAGCTGGCAGCAGGATTTGGTATCATTGCTCATATGGCTCTGATTTCACAGGCATGATAGATGCAAGATTGGGGTGGGAGGATCATGGTGTCCTCCACCATCTCTAGAATGTATTGCAGGGTTGGAATCCCTTTAAGGAGATGCTGATGGACCATTGGATGAAGTATAAGTTGCAAGAGACAACTGAGGATGGTGGAAATGCCAGCACGAGGGATATACACATGGGATGGAGCAAGCCTAAGGGAAAGGTGATACATGCTGCAGGTCTCAGATGTGGAGGGCTGGGACTATCCAAGCCCTGTAAAGCCTCGAGGATTCCATCTTGAGTTCCAGATGTTAGACTCAGAGCTAGAGGATTTGCTGTTTGCCTTTCTGGTTTCGATCTTGCTTTTGTCTGATTGTTCCCTGATATGCCTCAATCCCCAAATGTTTAAATGAGCACCTTTATTGTGTACCATTGCACGTTAGAAGTACGTAACTTGGATTTTAAGGTTATGAAGACTTACAGTTAGGAAACTTCCTTGGGTCTTAGATGAGACTTAGATTTTGGACCCCAGTACACTTCTACTGCAGGATTCTTCTGCTTGCATGGACTACAGAAAATTAAAGTTGGATGGAATACACACACACACACACACACACACACACACACACACACATATACACTTGTGAAAATCGAAATTGGAGTCTATGTTAAATCTTTGTCAGAGACCAAATTAGCCTTTAGGTTATTCATTTGAGTGTTCTGGTATTTAAGTGAAAATGCTCTGCATGCACATATGTTTGGGTCTCACTTAAATTCTACCTCAGAGAGATACAGAACTCATCATTCTTCTGAATCATGTAGTCTTCAACAACAATTTTAAAGAGAAATTTGTTACATGTGCATATACTCATGTTCCACTGAAAAGAAAATGTGAATAGAAAATGTAAATCTTAAAGTATTATCTGTAAATAAAATGTAAATATTGTGTTATATATAAACAATACAGTGATTTCCCATCACCAATTCCTTAGTCCTTTGTACCTAGACTTCTACTTGGGGGAGAAGCAGGATGGGAAATAGTACTTGTGATCCTTTTGCTCTATTCAGTGGCTACATTCAGGTCCCCAGACACCACTCTCAGGCTATTAGGTACCTGCCATCCCTCCTGCAGTTCCTCTGGGGCCTGTCATGGTCCTCTCTCTTCATAAAACAGAGCAACTCAGTCTTGCTTCACAGTTAAGCATTCTAGGAAGTGGGTGGTTATGTAGAGGATGTATAAATAACTTTACCTTTCGATTTTGATTGAACCCGGCAACCAACCAATGTCAGTACCTATATGTGGAACAACTGAAGCCCATGTTTTCCTGTAGATGCTGGCACCTGTGCAGTTTCCTCCTTTCTTACCTGTGTACCCTGCTGTCTCACCACACATTGCTAGAATATCCAAGGCCAACATATGTTTCCTGTTTTGTGGGAGCTGTCATTGGCTGCTGGAGCCCACCCGTTCTCCACTCAGCCCCACAGAGGCACAAGCAGGTTGGCAGGGCTGGCCAGTCAAGACTCTTCTCCTACCCCCAGCAGCCCACAGTAAGAGTCCGATTGCTACCCTAGCCCTTTCTCTTGGTAGGGTTAATTTTGAGGCATATTTTCTATGCTGCTTCCCAGAATTCCCCAGTACAGATTGCCAGCCTGACAGTTCATTGAAAACAAACTCTTGGCTGGCTTTCTTCTTTCCTGCCCAATCGGAGTTTTTACTCCTAAAGCATGTCCTGTTTCCATTCCACTATCCAGTTCTAAGCCTGTTTCTGAAGGGGAACCTGAACTGTAAAAGATTTTTTTGAACCAAATACCATTTTAATGAAATTAATTAGGCTTAGAATTTAGTTAGCCCTTATTCTTCTTAAGGGAAAGACAAATACTTCCTGTAGCACTACTGAATCTAGGACTTGGGCCCTCCCTGTGCTTCCTACTCTCTTAAAGGAAAATGTGCTTTGACAATGAAGTGGCTCAAGTATAGGTCTCCTGGGTACTAGACGAGTACATGATTCCTAGAAATTTGGATTCAACCATTAGAAGTTTAAGAAATCACATTGAACCCTAACTTTTCTACCAAAATCAGCCCCCAGCTATGCTGCTCCCAACTTAAGATAGACACTAAGGGATGGCGATGTAAGTTAAGAGGGGATTCACACTCACTCACGGCTCTTCTCCCATTGTCTACGGGCAATCCAAGAGGTGATTGCGCTAATGGTTTTCTGCACAACTCTTCTAGGAGGCCAAGTGTACTCCTGGGCCTAATGGATGCTAATGAAGGAGTTTATAGGTTTCCTGTCTGTCCATAAATCACTGGTGTTTGGTGACTCAATTGCCTCCAGGAAGTTCCGCTTCAAAAACGACTTTTAAAAATCTCTAACCACTGACCAGGTAGTGGCTTTCTCATCCAAAGGATGCAATCTATTCTTGCTGACATGGGGCTCTCTAATGCAAACATTATAAAGTATTCATAAGCTCCCCCTTGCCTCAGAATAGAACCCACATCTCCACTTGGGGAATATATTAGAGCTTTAAATGCCTCCGGAGTGGCTCTTTTCCCCTCCTGGCTAATAATTGTTCCTCTGGCTTCCTGTGATGGTGACTCTGGGGTGCTCTGCTCTTCTTTTACATCTGTCCATTTACATTTGCTCTCACCTCATCTCCTGTCTCACTTTTTCCCTCAGCCTAGTTGACAGTTCTTCTTCTAGAGGCGTGGTTTCAGAGTTGCCTTCCCTGGAAGGGGCGCTATTAAATATTCATGAAAAGATAATGTGTGCATTCGGGATGCCAGAAGAAGGCACACAGAATATACAGTAAACGAAAACGTTTAAGCATGTTAAAGTTGATATTATAACAAGCACTGCCATGTTAAGCCTCCTAAGGTGTAGTCATCCTGAAGCTGGATGGCCAGGCTTACGCTTACCTTAGTCAGGCATGATTCTTAGCCTTCATCCTTAAATCAGAGCGTGATTGCCTTCCACAGACAAAATGACACCTTTGGGTACTGAGTAATATAATTTACTTCATAAATAGCATCAAAATACCTTCATTAGATGCAAGTGACTAGGGAAAAACTGTGTTTTATTAATATTTTAGTATTGACTCTATTTTATTGCACTTAATCAGAATGAGATTTTTGATGGCAACCCAGAGGTACACTCTAACCTTTCATCCATACTGCAGCAACCTTCCTTGAAAACAATATTCCTGTTTTTGTTTTCCTTTTAACCCAGGAACCAACCTATAGATTTTTTTCAAAGCCACAGGGGCTGTACATTTAGTTTGAGATCTGGGTTCCTAGTGACTCCCTTCTCTTGATAGCTTCATATTGAAGAGAGTAGTGAAGATAATCGGGTCCTGGACAAAACGGCCATGAGGATGCCAAATCTCTTCTTTGTACTTTTACTCTCTTCTGTTTTACAGATACCTGCTTGATATAGGACATATACTAGTCAGGAAAAGAAAATGTCCTCTCTTGTGGATTTGGAGGGAGTGAAGAATAGACCAGAAAAAAAATTCATGCTCAGAAAAAGGCGGAGTCCATCAGACAGCACAGGATTTCAGGGTATCTGTCCACTCAAGCCCCGAGTTATCCTCCCCCTACGACTTGAGCTTCCGTGAAGCCAGTCTGTCATACTTGGACATTTTGAATTTTTTTTTTCTGAAGATGAAAATAGAATAGTAACTCATTTCCAGTTGAGGCATAAAAGGAAATACTGGAAATACAGAGCAGACATTAAAGGTCATTGTCAAAGCTGGCTCTGCCACTTACTGGTAAGGTGTCAACTTGGTCAAGTTCATTGATGTCTGCTACTTGATGTGTTGTACTGTAAAATGATGACAAGGTTATTTACCCCCTCAGTTCTTTTTAAGGCTAAAATGAGTTAATATTTGTCATACAGCTGGTGGAGTATTTCTGGCCCAGAGTGGGTGACATAGAGATACAAGGTATTTGGCCTGATGCCCTAGCTAAGCTGGGTATTTCATTGCTGTTGAATTGGTTGGCTAGCTTCCGCTAAAGCCACTCTACAGTGGCGAACTCCTACTGCCCTGAAGGACCCTTTGAACTTTCATTATTGCTTTCTCTACAGTCTTTTCTTGTGGTAGCTGATACCTTACTCACAACATTTCTGCTATATAGATTTTGCCCTTGGGGACAGAAGAGCAGTTCCAGTCCTTCTTCCAGAGGGTACCCTATAGAAATTTGAGAATACATTGGGAATATGCACCATTTGATGATATTTTTCACTAGCTCTATATCTCAAGAACTAAAACTTTCTTTCATAAAACAGTTTCCTGGGTGGCTGTCATGCTACTAAGTTTAGGACCACATCCATATTATGTACCTTTGATTCTCCCAGACATTCTTGGTTCCCTCTTTCAATGGCATTTTCTTTTTCTGTATCTATGATAAGTTAAACTACTCAGATGTGAATAAATGCCATGCTGGGGACTTACAACTGGAATGTGCAAATATCTATCAAGATAGAAGAAGACTGATCAGAGAACTTGATTCTGTTGCTAAAGATAAATAATCATCAGGTTAAGGAATGTAAAGATTTCAGGTAATGCTCTCTTGGATAGGGTGGACGGGGAGAGCATCTTTGAGTAGACACTGAGAGGAGTTCTCAGGCTGAAGGGAAACAAACTGTGTGTGTTTGGGAAGAAAGCTCTAAATGGAAGAAATGTGCTGAAGTGGAAGCCAACTTAGCTGTTCCGATAACAAACAGCAGACAGAAAGCCCAAGGCTCATGAGGAGGAAACTCTGAGAAGACTGGGGTACGATTTGGTGTGGGTTTCTTGATCATGTGGTAGACTCTGATACCTGTCTCCCTGCGTGTGGAAAAACAAAGATCAAAATCAAATGTTCTCCAGGTTGTAAAGGACAGTTCCCAGTTGTTATGGTTAATCCAATCTTATCGCCCTTAAGATGTAGAATCACCCAGAAGACACTGGTCTGGGTATGTGGGTTAGTGTGATTCCCAAAGACCAACCCTGAATGTGGCTATGAAAACCATAAGCGATAGGGTGGGTTCCTGGATCTAAATGAAAAAGTAGAGTTTAAATTGAGCATCAGTATTCACTCTTCTATGCTCCCTTACTGTGAATATAATGTAACCACTTCCAGATGTTTAGGTCATTACAGCTAGAGTGGCTTTTGCCTGCATGGCTTGGTGTCACGATGACTATATGCTCACACCTTGACCTAAAGTCATGCCTCTTCCTTAAGTTGTCTTGGATATTTTGTCACAGAAATGAAAATCAATCTTTCCAGTCTTTTTTTCTTTTCTTTTTTAATTATATATTTTCTTTATTTACATGTCAAATGATATCTCCTTTCCCGGTTTCCCCCTCCCCCTGCGACCAATACTCAACATTAAGTCAGACTGTGCTTACATACTTAGATTATAAGACATCTGAGTAGGAGTGGTTTTTTTTGTTTGGTTTTGTTTTAAGTTTTGAGTATCAAGTTTACTAAATATAATTGTTTTTGCCAATTCTATTTTTACCTGGAGTGTTTGGTTATTTGTTTGTTGTTTGTATTACTTGTTCTCATAGACTGCATTGTCCCAACTCTTTTCCTGAACACACCATGTTTTCTACAGTATTTCTGAGAACTTTTGCTTTTCCTGTAAACAGTCTCATACTCCAGCAGCTATTGGAGTACTTCGCTCTCCAAGCACATTTAAATCTCCATATTAGTTACTTACCACTCTTTAAATTCCATACATACTTGCTTGTCTGCTGCCATCGTCTTAGGCCTCTTGTAAAAAGAAACCTCATTCTGTCATTTAGAGTGGTAGAGTTCTAGAGGGACATTTCCAAACATCTCCAGGAAGCTCCAGTGGAGAACCACTACTGGCAAGTTCATTCATTCATTCTTTTTTTTGTTTGTTTTTTTTTGTTTTTTTTTGTTTTTTTAGCGAATTTTTGAGTAGCTGCTCTATGCCAGTCTCATGATGGATCTACATTTGTGTAACACTAGAACAGGAATCCACTCCTTTGCAAGGTTAGCCATTGTATGTATCATCTTTAACACAATGGTAACTTCTTCATTATATAAATAAATGTGTCTGTAACATCTATTGATTCTTCAACTATTGTTTAATGTTCAGTTTCTTAAACTGCCAGTCAAACAAGCAAATGTGGAGGTTGAAAAATGTAGTAACAGTACTGGATTTCTGACTGCTCGAGAAGAAAAATTAAAAGTAAAGGAACAATTAATTCAAAGTGCCTCTGGCAGCACTTACTCAGCTCTCACCATGCGGCTTTGCTACAGCTTTCCTTCTGGACATGTAACATGTAACATGTAACATGTAACATGTATGCTTTGTAATGCACACACCAGCATGAACAGCAAACAAACACTGTCCAGAGCACCTCAGCTCAGAATGGACACTTTTTTCCTTCAAATTTTAGTGTTTTTCTGTATGTTCAAAATTTTCTGCTCTTATAGAAACAAAGTGGTTTAATTACAGAAAACAGGGTTTTTTAAAATATGTTTTCTACTATTATTCCCAGCATATAAGTATCAAAACAGTATATATTTGGATCATATTAAAATGTTTGATTTTAAAAATTGCTGTTTGAGTTGCTGGTGAGTTTATTAAAAATCATTAAATAAGTTTTGACTTGGTATTAGGACAGAATTTCGAACATTTTTTGAAATGGCTCTAAACATACTCCTGCCATTTGTACTATGCATTTATGTGAAATAGTGTTTTTAGTATTAACAGTCAAAGTCAAATTATGAATCAACTCTGTAAAAAACAAAGATGCTCTGTGACCTTTGGTATCAAATACTCAGCCAAGATTTAATTCCTCATGTAAAAGTAAATAGCATATGATGTCATCCACAAGGACATTTGTGTTTGTCTATAATGAATGTTAAATTGGAGCTGAGGTTGGGAAGAAGAGAGGTTTCAGTGGGAGAGTGAAGGGGATTCAACAGGGTAATGGAGGCTGAAAGAACTAAAATTTATTCCATATATATTCAAATTTGGCACCTGATAAAACAGGGGGAAATTACAAATTCCTTTAAAAGGAAACAATTGGGAGAGATAGCTCAGTGGGTAAGAGAGATTGCTGTGCAAACATGAGGCCTGAGCTCCGCTCTCCAGCACCCACGGAAAAAGCCAGTTGTGTCCACACATGCTCAAAAACATATTCCTCACAGTGGTCAGGGTAGAGGTAGAGATCTTGTCTCAAAATAAAAAGTGGAAAGCAATTGAGGAGGACAGAAAATGTACACATATAAAAATAATATATGTACACACACACACTGAACACTTAAAATACAGTTAAATATTAACATTATGTGTATACCAAAGAATTGTTTTAAAATAAATTTCTTTGTGATTAGCAGTAAGTGTTTGATTTTATGCCTATCTTATATAATTGTATACTAGGATGCTTGATTTTTTTCTGGTGTACAGCATTTGCAAATTCAAAAGTTTAAGACTCTGTTTGGTGTAGAATAGAAGATATCCAAGCTTTTTTATTTCCATGATTACCTGTCAATAACTAGTTTTTGTTTTCTCTCAGTGAAACATTTCCAGATTTTCCCCTCATCCCCTGGGGCATCACTTTGACTAACCTGAACCTTAGTTTTAGTGTATAGTTCTGTGGATCTGCGTTCACTTTGTCCGCTAGACTGTTTTAATTTTTCTCATGGTTAACATTTCCCCCTTACTGAAGCAATGGTAAACCTACAAGGGATGTGGTTCTTTTGAGGGGTGGGTATGTATTTTTAAATCTATCAAATCACATACATGTAGCCATAATATAGTCACCATTATTAATTGATTATCCCTCTAGCAAATGACAAGAGGCTTAATAGAGTTGTATATGTGATGTCATATTTAACATCATAGGAGACAATGGAGATGCGTGGCCTCTTTGTGATCAGTGAAACCTATTGGGACGGATTGAGACCTGAGGAAGTTACCATCACTGGTACACTGCTACATGCTTAACAGCTGGGTCTCGAGAGTGTTAGGGAGTTTTCAAACTTTCCTCATTCTAGGGTACAATCTTATATCACAACCAGCTTCAAGCTGTCAATGTCATACTAAGTGTTTGGAAAGAGCCGTTGGCTACTGACAAGGTGGCTCAGGGGTGAGGAGAGCTTGCTTCTCTCGCAGAGGATGTGAGTTCAGTTCTCAGTACCTGAACACACATGTGTATACCTACATAAATGTAAATGTAATTTATACAGTGAATCTTTAAAAAATATAGTATCTTATCATTGGTATGTTTTTTTTTTCTCTAAACACATATAGCAGACACATCTTAGGAGCAATGGCAATAGTAAGATATCATAGAAATAACCAGTAAGTATTATATTTGGAGTGTTCATTACCTTTTGAAAAATACACAATGATTTTGTAAAGCTTAATTTTTAATAATAGCATTTAAGAATAACATCTCAGAATTGCTGAAGATTTAACAATTAGCTCTAAGGAAGGGATTTTAATGAACTCTAGCCTAACACTGAGAATTCAGTTTATTTACAGGAATATCAGACAGGAATTTGTATGACATTATTTGAAAATTCAGAAAACAATCACTTTCAATATTGATATAACCAAGGGGATTTTCTTTTTCTTTTAAAATTAATTATATGTTTTTATTTTTTAAATTTCCATACAATATATTTTAATCATGTTTTCCCTTCCCTGACTTTCTCCCTCCCTTATCTTTCCCAGCTCCTTATCCATCCACATCCAACATTTGGATGATGCTGTTTTCATGAACTTAGTTTTTTTCTTCATCACTCAACTATTCATCCCCTGTCCTGTTCACTCAAGTCTTTCTTATGTCCTGGTTCCTTCTTAGAATGTTCTGTGTGTCTTCTAATGTTTATCACTTAGCCTACCCACTACCTGTTGTCTGAGCCAGGTCAGCTGCAGAAAATTTCAAGTGGTCTATGTTTTATTAGCAACAACAATAATGATAACATCCAACTCACCTAAACTCTATATCCCCAGATCTTCAGTTTGAACATGTGTAAACACACACACACACACACACACACACACACACACACACACACACACACAGAGTCAGTTTAAGATTTATTTAGTTAAGGATTCAGAAATGTGACAGATACACTGTTGTTACAAAGAACAAGAGCAGATACACAATGCCTTCCTGATGTTTCCCATGGTCTCACCTCCTGTAAGTGAGAAGGGGCGTGCAGCTCATAGTAATGCTGTCTAAGGTAAAGGCTCCAGGAAGCCTAATTTTGTGCCAGGAACAGATTCACTTTATATTAAGTCTCTCATTGTTGTCCAGAACTCACATATCCAATTGAATTTATATGCTCAGTCCTTCCCTTTCTAGGAATGTTTGCAAACTTTAGGCTCTGCTGGGTATTGGCCTAAGCCCCTATCATAGTATACTCTTCTGAAAGCAGATGTGTAGGCATTGAGCCCCTTTCTCTTAGCTCTCAGCTTTCTAGCATCCTGCAAAGCCCATTCATTCATAGTACTGTGCAGCGCATTATTGCTCCTTAGCACCGGCTTCACCTGGCTGTGGAGAGGTTTGCTGGATACAGTGTACTGTTGAAGTAGACCTGGCTTGGCCATTGGCACAGAATTTTTTTTTTTTATTTTAGATATTTTCTTTACTTACATGCGAATGTCTCCATTCCCAGTTTCCCCTCCAAAAAACAAAAAAACAAACAAAAACAAACCCC
>NW_022196900.1:50787299-50795901 GCF_008632895.1 Mastomys coucha | reverse complement strand
CAGGTCTCAGAAACTCACCCGAGAGAAAATGGCAGATCCCGCCCGGGTCTCTGGCCTAAGGCGCCTCCCGGCACAGAATTTAAAGCTGCTGTGTAGTAGTTTTCTTTTCAGCATCCCTTAATGCTCACATCTCAAGACAATCAAGTTTCATTGAATTTTTTTTTTTCACCAAAGGCATACAGGCCTAAGATCTGTGTTAGTGCAAAAGAAGAGGAGATCCATTAAAATTACTTCAGTTCATGAGAGACTAAATTTATAAATGCACAAATACCACTATAAATGACAATAAAATTCATTCCTCTATCCTCCTCTGCCATCACCAAGTCATAGTCTCAATGATGCATCCCTTCATTCCTCTTGGCCAGTGGTCACTACAGCTGTAATTTTTGACCCCACTTATAATATAGGATCAAGCAGAGAGGAAGTAATACTTAATTGCAATCAGTTAAGATGCTTATTTAAGGGTCTCTTACCTCCAGCTTCCCTATGCCATAAATTGTCTTTGAGTCTCTTCCAAGTGCAAGTGACAGTGGCCAGTTTCTAGTTCCAGAGAAGTCATTTTGTGGGCACGAAGGGGGGATATCTCTCATACATCCATCCTGTCACTGATCCACACCTACCATAATGAACCCATAATTTTATCCACACTTACTATATGAACAAAAAATACTGTTTAATTCTGTTTTCTGATGAAGCATAAAAGACAGATTATTTGTATAGATTGTACCATTATAAAGAGATAGGCCAGAATGTAAATCTAAATTTTTTTTTGCTTCAAATCTCATGGACTAGAAACATGTTTATCAGTGGAATACTGCCCAAGTCTATACAATTCCCTACTTTTGATCCTTATACTTTTCAAAACAAAAAATAAATTTTACTTATTTATTTTTGATACAAATTCTCATTATAAAGCCTAGATTAGCCTGGATCTTCTATGTGGCCCAGGCTAGCTTTGAATTGCCTATCTTTATGCCGCAGAATACCGGGTACTGGGATTACAGTTATATGCCACCATGGATATCTAAAATTATTTTTGAACTACTGTTCTATGTCATCTTACTCTGAGCCCTCAGGACCCATGACATGACATCTGCTGTAATATTGGTAAAAGTTGAGATTTGGTAGAGGATCATGCTTTTTAAATTAATTAATTAATTAATTATCTTTACATCCCAATTGCCCTCCCCTCTCTCCCACAGTCCCTCCTCTGCATTTTTAAGTGGTAACCAGGTTGGCATGCACCTTTCATAATGTAGACTATAACATTCCACTCGACTTATACTCCACATTGCTCATGGATCTAGGTGAGGCCTTGGAACTGTTTTTGGCTGATGGGATATGAGTAAACATGACATGGGAAAGGTGGCCATATTTCTGGTAGCCCATGCTCATGTCCCTGTACAATTTTAGAAAGATAATGGCAGGCCTTATTGCAGAGATATGCAATGTGTCTAGGTTTCTGTGTCTGTTTGGGAGAATCATCTAGGAGACCTGCCCAGATTAGTAATAGTACAGTTGAATGTGGCATTAATCAGAAATATTTATTATGTAAAGTCATTGAAGTTTAGAGTTGTTCCAGTTGGTGGTTTACTCTGATAAGTTTGTCTGTCTATAAGCATACTTTGTGTGTGTGTGTGTTGTGTGTGTGTGTGTTGGGGAGAGTACGGCCCTAAATACTTTTTAGTAGCAATTATATTTCATCTGAATGGTTAATATGTACCTGCTGATGTTTCCTTAAAAGTGTGTAGAATTTTAAGCCCGTAGAGCTAAAATGCAGGCACAGCAGCCCATTGTGCTAGGAGCTGACATTGAATGCAATTGATTGTAGTCACACCGGGAGCAAGACAGACAAGGTAAATAAATTATGAATTCCAGGGGAAAAGAGCCTGCAATAGCTGCTGTTTCATTTTCCTCTTAACCCCCTGCGACTGTAAACACGCTTATAGATATATTTTATTAATAATTGTTTTGATGTATTTGGATTTTGCAAGTGGCTATTGTAGCTAGGGGATTTCTGGACACCCCTCTAGTTAATCAGATTAGAGACATGAGCGCTGCAGTGACAGACGAGTGTGTATATGAAAAGACAAATGGAAAGTCTCTCCCTCACCAGCACTTGTAACTGGCTGTTTGTTCAAAATCACAGCTTTAGACTTCCTCCCCACTGTGCCCTTCTCACTTCTGTCTACAAATGATGGACTTCAGACTGAAAATTACACGAGAGATACTTAACAAATGGATATCTCTCAGGGGACGTCAGTGGAATAGAGCACTTCAAGATTCACTTTACGCTACTTGAAGAACGATATTGCTGATGTGGTATATTGGAAGAGTTCTAACTACCAGGATGGACGTTAAAAGATTTGTTCATTTTATGAAGAAGGCAGATCATGTATTTCATTAGCAGTACAGCTAGGTCTGAAGAGGTTAAGACAGGCTTCCCATGAGCTGCAGACTCCACAGCAACCAAGAGTGTGCACATACATCCAGCTTCTTTCCTTTTGACTTTACTTGCTTAACATTTCAGGTTAGTCCATGAGCATTATGATGAGGAGCATGGTGGCTGGCAGGCAGCAGGCATGGTGCTAGAGCAGGAGCTGAGAGTTTCTATCTAGTGCACAAATTGCAGATGAGGGGGGTGGGGTGAGAGAGAGAGAGAGAGAGAGAGAGAGAGAGAGAGAGAGAGAGAGAGAGAGAGAGAGAGAGAGAGAGAGAGAGAGAGAGAGAGAGAGAGAGAGAGAGAGAGAGAGAGAGAGGGAGAGAGAGAGGGAGAGGGAGAGAGAGAGAGAACGCCAGACACACATAGAGCCAGACACACAGAGAGAGACAGAGAGAGAAAACAGACTGACAGACCAACAGACAGACAGATGACAGGCTATCATGGGCTTATGAATCTCAAAGCCTACTCCAAGTGACACCTCTTTTCTAACAAGGCCATAACCCCTCCAACAAGGTGATACCTCCTAATCCTTCCTACACAATTCACCAAGTTGGAATCAGACATTCAAATATATGAGCCTATTGGGGCATTTCTCATTCAAATCACCACAAAGGAAAGGTGGGAATTTCTGGCCTGAAGTCTTGTTTGTTTTCAAGGACAGCTTACAATATAGTCTGACTAAGCTCTGCATCACCCCAGATCTCAGAGCAGCATCCATCCACGTAGTCCATCCTACATAATCACCTTGGCATACTACTTTTTGCTTCATAAATAGATTAATTTTCAGTTCTTATTTTTCTTTCTTCATTCTCCTGTATTGTTCTGTTTTGCCTAAGTGCCTAATACATTTTCTTGCACAGCCAAGGCATTCACTTGAACTGTCTAGAGATGACAGAAAGTAGGGGAAGGATTAAATTGTAACAACAGGGAGCTGGAGTAAAACATGAAGACTGGATAAAAGAATCTTAACTGGGAAAGAAAATATAGCCTAGGCTAAATCTAGGACATAGCAATGTATTCATTGTGTTATTTGAGTAATAAGTAGATAAGAGACTGTGGAGGGATGGAGAATGTGTTTGTGGACTTAGATTACCAGGCATAAGTAGAATTACAGAAAAGTCTTCACTGAGAATTTTGGAATAAGTCTGTTGTCTCAAAGATAGTTGTAAAATGCCTTTTGTGGTCTAATTTTAAACATCAATGTAAACAGATACTCTCTGATACTTTTGTTATCTGGTGTGGTTCATCTTTATTAAGTTCTTCTTCATTCTATGCCTGTAAAACCATTTTGTAAGAGCACTAAGTAGCTTCTGAATGTCTGTACACCCATACCTCAAGTCTTATGCAAAAGCTAAGCTTATGAATGAAATCGTATTTGCATATGGAAACTTGGGAGTAATGGGTTCATGAAGGCTTAGTGCCTTCAGTAGGGAATGAAGGCTTCATCCCGTGGTGGTGCACACTTTCTGTTTCTCTTTTCCTCTTTATTCTCATCCTCTACCTTGAAGAATACTGTGGAAAGAGATTGAATGGCTGAAAAATCAGGAGAGAAGATCCTCATTAAGAACCTGACCATGGTGGTATTCTGATCTAAGAATTCTAACCCTAAGAACGGTGAGAAGTTAATATTATCATTGAGTTCCTGTTACAACAGACAAACTAAGAAGTGTTAGATTTCGGTGTGGGTCCCCACTTGTGAAGAAACAGGAGGGGGATCGCTGTAAATTACATGAGGTTTATTATTGCCAGTATACTGGGCTTGTCCTGCATTCAGAGCAAAGAGGGCGACCACGAACAAAAGCATACACACTTTTTATACCTTTCAGTACATGGGTTTATAGCATGAGTTGGTTATGTCTCATTGGTGGAGCCCATTGTCTTTTGTTTTCATTGACCTTTATGCCCCAGGTGAGGGGGAGATACCGATTGCACGTAGGAGGGGTGGGGGGGAATCCACCCTCTCAGGAACGTTTCCTGGAACTGGGCATTACTCCCCACAATTAGGGCATCTCCTGGGGACTGATGCTTGCTTGGTAAACTCTTCTGAAGCTCTGTCTTTAGGCTTAATGGACATTCCTTGCTTCTTGGTATTTTTATGAGGTGTCCCTATTTGTTCAATTTTTACAGAAGCAAACCGAAACACAAGGCAGAAATTCATTTGTCACATGGTCACTGTAGCTTACTATTCCTGGTTCTAGGATGGAATACTTAAGAACCAAGAAGGATTTGGGGAGATAGATGTAATTATGTCAGACATAATGTTGGTGTTTTCTTGTGGACAGAGTTCACCTTGCTTGGATTCTTGTGGGTTCAGTCTTGGAGACAGCTAGAAGAATAATCTGATGCGGTGGCTGTAAAGCAAGCTACTGAAGCCTTAATTTTATGACTTTGTATAATCTGATCAGACTGTTTGATACCAAGTCCAGAGAGTTAGGAAAGAACACATTTCTCATTCTTTCACACTCTTGTTCAGTGTGAAGGGCAGTCCTAGCTTTGATTCATCTCCTCCTTGAACAAAAGCAGAGCATCAGGTGGTCTATCTTCAGCACACTTCCTTCATTCCTTTAAAGAGGCTTTAAGAAATCTCTGATCTCTTTTGTCTCTGATTCTCCCCCCCCCCAAAGCAATAACAACAATTACTAATATACACATACTCATTGCTAATAAATGCTTTGCCTTTGGGGTTAGTGCTTTTCAGAGAAACAAATTCAATAGGCTGTTTCCCTCTGCCTGTCTATGCATCTGTCTGCCTAAGAGGAAATTTATTATAGGAATTGACTCACACCACTGGGGTCCAAGAATACCCAGAATCTTTCATCTGCAGGACTGATGAGCAAAAACTAGTGCAAGAAGAGAGGCCTTTAATTGCCTTTTTGTTCTCTTTTGCTTTCAAAGTTGCTTACCAAAATTGGTATGATAATCTTCTTTACTCAGTTTACCGTTCAAAATGCCAATTTCTTCTAAAAACACCCTCACAGGCATACCTAGACAGAATGTTTTCCTTCTTTATCTGGTCTTTCCTTAATCCAATCAAGTCAACACATAAAACTAGTAATTGTATATTTTTATTAATTTATTCTCCATGGACCAATTTCTAAAAAAATTATTATACAGACCAGGGGATTATGTACTGAGACTTTAAGGAACTTCTCTGAGGTATATAGGGAAGTTCTGATAGTCATCTTAGGATTCTTGCTATATCTTATCCCTAAATGTAATGTCGATAGCCTTTGCCTCTGTCTTGAAGTAAATAATTCTCACATTTACATTTTCATCATTATAATTCTCTACTGAATACACACAATTAGATGAGCACAAACAAAACTATGTGAAAGATCCTGTGCAGTGATTTTTTTTTCAGATAGAGCATGTGGTAATCTTGGTACCCACTCAATGGATGGCCTGAGAGCAAATCCCGGAATAGCACTCACTAGCAACATGATGTACAGTTGTTTGCTCATCTTTGCAAATCGTCATAATGCAGCTCAGTGGGTGTGAGGCTTAAGAGACTGTGTGCAGGTCATATGGTGCAGGACCTGGTATACACAAGAGCTCTGCAGATGCTTGCAGTAATTTCTCTTGAACTAGATATGTTTGAATTAATAATGATAGAACTCACTCTTAGTGTAAGGATATGCAGTGTCTCACCATTTATAGATCAAATACTTCTAATTTAGAGACTGCAGAAATGATTGACAACATTGTCATATATTTGTGGGCAGAAATTTAAAAGATGAAGTATGTCTGGAAACTGAGATTAAAAGGATTTCAATTAGCTAATTGTCATTACTGCACCAGCATTTTCTACCTTGAGCTCTAGCAATGTTCTTAAATATTTGGGGGTCACAAGATAGGTGATGGCTGTAGGAGAACGAGGGGTCATATTCCCATCAAACATACATACACAGGATAATACTATCCTGCACATAACTAGGGCTCACCGTAACATTGCTGTGGGGATTCTTTGAAAGTAATGGAGCCTTTTTCTGCTCTAGGTGAACTTGGGGGCTAGGGTTCTGAGCGACTCAGTGGTCACTGAAGGCACTCTGAACTTGAGAGTGTCTTGTCTCCACCTTTGCACAGTAATGAGTCAGATACACAGCTCCCTGCAGTGTGGAAGGGATTCACAAAAGAGCTGCCATTCTAGCCTTTGGCATGGCTGTGTTGTGTTGGAAATGAGCCTGCTCAGCTTAGGTCACATAGAAAGTAGACGCTATTTTCAGGTGAATGTTGTTGGTTAGTTGAACCTAAGTAGGAATACTGATTGGTAGGTGGGTCTTGTGAAAGTGAATGTTGTTGGTTAGTTGAACCTAAGTGGAAATACTGATTGATAGGTGGGTCTTGTGAAAGTAAACAGAATCAGGAAAACCTGGAGTTGAGAGCAAGCACAATGTTTGGGGTAGAAGTTGAGGTAGCAATTGGCGGGAACCCCAAAAATGTTCCAACTGAAGGAATAGCCAGGAAGTTTAAAAAAACAAACAGTGCCCCTCAAAAGAAACCAAACTACCACCATCAGCTGCAGCAATAATAACAAACACACAAACAAACCAACAAACAAACAAAGGCTGGAGTTCAACTGACATTTTGATGTGTTGGGGCTTTGGGGAGTTCCGTTTCTGAGCTCACCTGTTAGTTAGGAGATTATTGCAAAACCTTGGCTCTCAGGATTTGACTACCAGTTCTACCAGGCTATATAGACAGTGTGCTTTCTTTGGACCTGTAACAGTTGACCTATACTACAGGCTCTGCCCTTGCTTCTTCCTCCTGCCAACACCCTCCACAATCCATCCATATGGCCGAGAGTGCTTGGCTGGGGGGTGGGGGCTGATGACTCTTCCCATCAGGAGGCATTCTTTCATGGTTGACTCTGAAGTTAACTGTGAGTTTTTTAAGTAAAAAAGAAGGGGAGACACAGCAGTAGAGGGGATCTCCTGGACAGATACTAACAGGATGAAAGTAATTACAGAGTGAATGGCAAAAAGATTGGGGCTGGATGTATGTGTTTTGTTTTCCATAAAGAAGAGTTCATATCCGTCTTTAATGGTAGTTTTCCAAGTGATCTCCCCAGGAATTAAACCTGTTTGGGAAGGGGCTCATGCAGGTCTCAAATCCTCCACTGGAAGTGAAACTGGAACAGTGACAGTTGATGGTTTATATATAAGGTTTAATTTAAATAAAGGGTTTTATACCTTTAAAAGGATCTTTAAAAATCTGTTAGATGCCACAGAGACCAAAGAAAATGTTAAAATAAAAGATCTCTCTGAGCCAGTCTGTACTGAAAAGATAATGCTGGCCTCTGAGGCCTAAGGACAGCAGTGTGAAGGCCAGCTGAGGCCTACTTTCAGCTCAGCATGGCTGACTGAATGCTCTGTGAGTATGGCATGGCTTTATGTCTATGCTGCCCAACGTAGAAGTCACTAGCCACATGTGGCTACTGTCTATTTGAAAGGAGTAGAATTCATAATATTATTTAATTTTAATTAAAACACGGCATGTGGCTAATAGCTGCCATTTAGGGCATCGTGTACATACATCACTGATCTCCCACCTTCGGCAAGGAATGTTTGCCCCATCCACACCTAAATTCCAGCACATTAAGACCTGGATCAGATATGGTGCAGAAGAATGAAACTGGTGTGTTTTAAGTCTTGAAGGTTGGAGTGGTTTATTATGAAACCTGCTGAAAGTAATGTGCTTTTTGACTCAAAGGGACTCTTTTCAGTTACATTTTAGATGAACATTATTTCAGGCTAAAAGCTACCAACTGTCATCCTTTATCTGATTATCTAAGTATTATGTAACAATTTCACAAAATTTGGAATAAGCTTTGGATACTAAAATGGAAAGAATCAAATAATAATATTTGAATGTATTCTCCCTGAATTTTTAACGCATATTTTTTATAATGATCCAGGACTTACTGAGTGACTTTTAGGTTCTCAGCACTTCGGTCATTTAATTCTGTGTGAAATTGTACATGTTTTGGTGTTAATGTATGTGTGAGCATGTTTATGTGTAGATGTTCTGGCACACATATGATGTGCTAGAATGGCGGGTCGCGTCAGAACATACCACACTAGGCCCAAACAGTTTACGTGTAAGAGGTTTAATTGAGAGGGAAGAGAGAGGGCAGTAGCAGAAAGAAAGGAGGGGGGAGAG
>NW_022196900.1:50780444-50787110 GCF_008632895.1 Mastomys coucha | reverse complement strand
GTGAGCCCAATGGATTCTGGGAATATGGTGGCTGTTGCCCTGGCAACAGGTCTGTGAGACCCGCCCATTCAACGCCAGAGGCTTTGGATGCACTGATGCTAACAACATATACCTGTATTAGGAGTCTTCCTCAATCATTCTATACCTTTGTGAGGCAGGTTATCTCATTGAACCTGGATGTCACTGATTTCAGTTGATTAGTTGACCAGCAGGCCCTTTTCCGTCTCCCCAGCATGGGTATACATTGCCTCACCAAGCTTTTTTGGTGTGAAGTCTGAACTCACTTTCTCTTGCTTGGACACCAAGCACTTGGCTAACTGAGTGAGTCCTTTCCCTATCCTGCCCCCATTTACTCTTTTTTAAAAGAATTGCTTATTATTAGTGCATATAGGGGAGTGTGGGGAGTTGTTCATCTCTCCTTCTACCACAGGTTTCAGAGATTTGAATTCAGGTCTTCAGGCTTGTTCAGCAAGCATTTTTACTCACTAAGGTATCTTGCCAGCCTCTTATTTAATACTTACTACAATGCACAAATTGGGTAGATTCTTTCTATGCCAATGAAGAAGAAATTGAGGCAAGCAGACCCCTGCTTGCTTGATCAGATATAACAGAGCCAAGACTCTGGCACTGATAGTACCTTTCATAGCAAAGCCTGCACTGTCCTGCTGCTGGTGTTAGGGATATTCTCTTAATTTTGATTTATCCACTTAATCTTTTGAAGACTTTCTCTTGTTTTATTAACACCTCCTAACTGATGTTTGCATATTTTGTGGGTAGCATAAATATCAATTTTTGTGCTGTGTCAGGCTATCAAATTTGTGCCAAAATGATTCTATTTGATCCCATTTATCATTGCAAAGAAAGATATTAGAATTAGAAATATTTTACCTTGAAGATAAAGTTACTACAGTTTTAACTCACTGGTAGAGGTGGGTCTGTGACCACAAGTGTCAAATACATTTGTAAAGTTAGTTACTTGGAATTCTGATTAATTTTCCTACAAAGTAATGTTATGTATTATCTTGGTTTCTTTAGCTCAAACCTTCTTATACACCTATTTTTACTATACCTCAACAGTACTACATTATGCTGGAGGTTACAGCAAGAATTTATGTATAAGAAAGAGAAAAGTTTTTCTAGGGAGTATAACAATAAATTTGCTATAAAATTGATCAGAACAGAAATATTACTGTGTTTAATTTATGGGTATACATAAAGATCTATGTAGGGTTTGGTACTACACATGGTTTCAGGCATATACTATGATCTAAAGAGATATTCTTTATGGATCCAGAGGGATTACTGTGTGAATAAAACAGTATTACCAATTAGAAAAGCCTGTATAAAATAGCAAGATTTTATAATTAGCCCAATCTCCAACACAGTTGGACACGTGCTAGACCTTCAAAAGAGTGTTACTATGTCAAATATTAAAAAGCGAGGGATGTAGGTAGAAAGTTCTTAGCTTTGCAGGAACTGAGAAATTAGTTCATTAGGTCTTCATTGTCTGGGTCCTGTGGTTCTGCACCCTGGCAGGGAATGTTGGCCAGCAACTCCTGGAGGCTCTGATCTCTTCAGAAGACAGGTCCATCAAATTATTTTTGGTAAGGCAGATACTACCAAAAAACATTCTAATTTTACTTCTATATTCACCCAGCAATTACTGCCCATAATTTGGATTGTTATAAACATCTGCAAATGAAGAAAGATTTCTCTGGGTAGCTGCAAATATTACAACTCTGTCATATTTATATTTATTTTTATAAATTAAAATATGTAGCAGGGAGATGGCTCAGTAGGCAAAATGAAGGCAAAATTAAGTTTATATCTCTAGCACTACCTAAAAATCAAGAATGGGAAGTCCTGAGGATGGGGAGAGCGAAGGATTTCTTGCTGGCAAGTCAGTTTAGCTTAAACAGCATACTGTTCAGTGAGATACCCTGCCTCAAAACACAAAACAAAACAAGAAACAAACAAAAACCCTAGCTGGTTCCAGGTTCAATGAGAGACCTTGTCTGAAAAAATAACCCATCATTAGACTCTGATGTCCACATGCATGCACATACCCCTTTATATTTAAATAAACGCACACACAAGTATTTAGCAGTTTCACAAATATTTCCTATATTTGTATACACTGAAGATATGGGTTCATTCTTGACTAGGTGACAAAAATCAAGCCCCTGGACTCTGGGCTTTTCAGGTATCCTGTGGCTTGTTGCTCCACATCATCTGATACTATCAGCAGCCAAACAGGCTTGAATTATTACTTATGCCACTTTTAGCATGCATTGTAATAAAAAATAAAAAATATAGTTGCAATCTTAGTAATTACTAAAAAAAAGGATAGTAAGGTCAGAAAAGAACAGTTTAATTAGAGGAAGATGTAGATTCTGCTGCTGCTGTTGATAATGATGAATAACATTAATTGGAGGCTTAAAAATGTGTCAGGCATTGTGTTAAACACTTTAAATAAATTATTTCACTTAATCCTAACAACCCCAAGAGGAAGGTACATTATTATGCACAATTTACCAGTGAGGAAATTGAGGGATCTAAAGGTCAAATAACTCACCCATGGTCAGACGCCCATAAGTGCAGAGCCAAGATTACGGTCTAGACAGCAGAAATCTTTTCCCAGACCCTTGACTACAGCACTCTACCAAGGCTGGGAGGAGGCTCTGGAAGCAAACAATGGGAGACTAGGCTTTTTGTTTAAGGACTTGATTTTTCTGGCTTGTGGATAACCTTTCTGTCTTTTGATGCTCCTGTGTTATTAATTTCTCATATTACCCCATTCAGGATTCCACTCCAGGCCTGGCTATCCCTCCATTCAAGGAGGCGGGGAGAAGCTTTGAGGACAAGTAGATAAGCTTTGGAAGTGGCTGAGGCATAGTGATGGGGAATGGTTTCAAGATGAGCTATGTGAATGGAAACTGCTCACCGGGGGGAGTATGGGGAGTCACTGTGAACACTGACCCATGTTGAGAGGGAAAGCAAGTTTGATGCCAAGTTACCATCTTCTGTATGGAAGGAAAAGAGCTGTTCAAAAGCCAGTAACCACATTTAATTTTTATTTTTTATTTTTTTAATTTTCTGTTTGGAGAGGGTGCACAGGGGTAGTGGAAGCAGGCCCAGCAGGTCACCAGTCTGTATGTTTCTTGGTCGTAAGTGGAAGTCCTGGCTGTTGCCTTGGTGCCCCAGAACTATTTCATTGCCGTTATAAATTACTAGCTATCTGCTTTTAGGGGAATAACAGATGGCCGTGCTGGAACTGAGCTTTTTATCTGAATCTTCAGAACCTTTTTGCACACAATTTATGAAGCTCACTTCTTTGCAAATTCAGTGCTTTCCTGCAGCTTTTCCTTTTGAGACAAGCCACAAGAGCCTCGTTTTCGTCGGGCATTGCCTATTAGTGGCAGTACTCTTTTCTTATTTAATCGGCTTCTACCAAGGAATAAGGCTGAGTCCAGAGAGGTCCTGTTTATGAGGGTGAAAAGATTTTGGAGGCCTGTCTAAAAATAACACAGTGAATCTGCCACCCGGGTCTCCCTCCTGTGTTCGCTCTTGTATTTTTCTCTATTTTGCTTACAGCGTTTGAGCTATTAGCTCAGCTTTAGTCAGAATGGGAAGAACCTGACTGAATTGAGTGTCTGTGGGTATGACACCTGTATTCTTTTAGGCCAGTGGAGAGGGTGCTTCCAATTTGGGTGTTTGGTTAGGGAACTAGAATGACATAGCCCACAATGCTGGTCTGATTAAGTTCAAATTTTACAGTGGATTATTTGATTCATTATTTTTTGAATTAAAAAAATTTATACCAGCTACTCTTTATTGGCGGTTTTAATTTCTGTATGTTTTCTTGAGGTCAGCCTTGGTATAAAAATATTAAATGGTGCTGGGTCTGTATTCACTGAAAAAGCATGGGCCTAGCAAGTGCTTAGCCCTAGGTTTGATGATTTCACTAAAGAGCAAATAAATGAACAAGTAAAGAGAACTAACAATGAAAATTAGATAGGGTAAGAATATTAAATGGAAAATTCCATAAATAAACTATTAAGTTTTAAATTGTATATGATTCTGTGACACATGATCAAAATTCACACTGTCCTAGTCCATCCTGCTTGGGATAAGAATCATTCTTTGTGCAGTGCATCCATGATGTATATGGTACCTGACCATTAGTCACCAAGAAGCCATCATAGACATCAGAGTAAGTTATTATCACAATTCCTTCATTCAAGTAACACACAAGACTGAGGCTCCACATCACAGTGTCTATGGACCATTTTCCTTACTTTGTCTTATCATCTAGGCATGTTATCATCTCACAGCACTTGAAAGAGAAGGCTATATAGTACCATAAGATACTAGGATATTCCACAAAAAAAGGAACATTTATATAACTTCTCTTACAGGCTTTTGTTAAAATTGCTCTGTTGTATTAGTTATAGTTGTTATTCTCTATGTGTGCTTAGTTTATAACAACCTTTAGTATATACTATCTACATATATCTGTATATATTACATGTATGTATAATACAGACTAAGATTAATCAGACCAGGATTGTGGGCTATGTCAATAGGGTTTGGTAATATCCATGATTTCTGACATTTATTATGATCTGAGAAAATATTCTTTATGGAAACTGAGGCACCATTCTATGAATAAAAACAGTATTACCAATGAGAGGAACTTCATGGAATAGTAAGATGTTATCATTTTCCCCAGTCTGCAAGACAGCTGCACCTGAGTTAGACTTAGAAAACAGGACTCAATCTGTTTAATATAATTTTTAAAACTGTAAATGTTAAATACCCTCACAAAAGGAGTCAGTGGAAAGAGCACACAATTCTCAAAAGAATAGACACAATGGTCAATATTTTTAAGATTTTTGAACAGTGCTGTCCACCAGGAAAGTGCAAATTAATACTATTTTGAGATCATATCTTTGCCAGTGTCAGAATGGCTACCATCAGGACAACAAAGGTCAGTAATGCTGACAAGGATGTGAGAAAGAGAAACCCTTATTTATGGTTGGTGGCTCTGTAAACTAAGTGGTTATTATGGAATTCCTTTCAAAATGGATTGTATGATCCAGCTCCTCCACTCCTAGACTCGTCATGCTATGACATGCACATTTGTATTCATCAATGCATTATTCACAATAAAAAGAAAATGAGATCAGCCTGGATGTCTATTAATACAATGATGGACATTAAAAATGTGGGACATATGTACAGTAGAATTTCATTTGGCTATAAAGGAAAATTAAATTATCAAATCTGAAGGAAAATGGGTAGAACTGGGAAAATACACCAGTGAAGTGACCTAGTCCCTGAGAAACAAATACCACATGTGCTTTCTCATGTGCCTCACCCAGCTTTTAGTATCTGTATTTATGTGAGAAAAATGCCATGATGAAATACGTTGTATATTTTAACTATAATTTTAAAAAGAAAAGAAAGAAAGAAAACAAAAGAAGGGAAAGGCAAAAAGAAGAAAAAGAAAAAGAAGAAAGAAGGCCTCCATCAGATTTGCAAGCTTGAGAGCATTCATAACTCCCCTCCTTATATAAGATGGCTTGCTCCAATTCTTTGATACCTTCCTCCCTCCTTCCCTCCCTCCCTCCCTCCCTTCCTTCCTCCCTCCCTCCCTTCCTTCCTTCCTTTGTTCCCTTCCTTCCCTTCCTCCCACCTTTCCCTCCTCTCTCCCTCCTTTCTTCCCTCCCTTCCCCCTCCTTCCCTCCCTCCCTTCCTTCCTTCCTTCTTTCCTTCCTTCCTTCCTTCCTTCCTTCCTTCCTTCTACAAGATGGCTTGCTCCAATCCTTTCACATTTGCTTTGTTTTCACTCAACATGAAATTCATGAAACCATCCAAGATGCATTTTGTTACCTTTTTTTCAGCCACTGAATATTTCCCAGACTTCAGTATGGTAGTTATATAGTATAAGGGTTAAAACCCTTACAAACTTTAACATTTATGCTTTCGAATCTGTTTTCGATAAGCCATGTAACTTTGGGTAGATTAACAAGTTTTAAGGCCTTCACCAAATGGGCAATGGAAATAAAAGCTATCTTACAAAGTTGTTGTAGGATTATTTTTATATAAACATATAAAATGTATATATGTATGCATTTATGTAATAAGTATATACTCATACATATAATCAAATATATATCTCATTCATAGATATGAATAAAATTATGACATATAGCTTATACACAATATACAATAGTTATATTATTGTTCCATTGTAAACGTTGTTCCCAAGTTTTCCCTATTAAGGCTAAAACTCTGGTTGGATCTGGAGTTGATTGTTGGAGGAAATAAAAAATATGAATAAAATTGTTTTAAATAATAAAATGCAAAAATAAAAATGAATATTCTTGTTCACTGTGGAACTTTTTGGAGACTTCACTAAATAGACAATACTCAACACCAGGATAATTAATTGCCTGTAGCTCTTAACTTAAGGCTGGGTGCTTGTGAGATTTTCCACATCCACACTGTCATCTCAACTGGTGTTGTGTCATCATGCAGAACTTATTTAGGTGACCATATGGCTAAGATTGCATGGGCGCAGCTCCTCGTCATATATAGAAGACACCATCATCTCATAGCAGATGTTTTGGTCCTCCAGTTCTTTTTTTTTTTTTTTTTTTT
>NW_022196900.1:50773346-50780363 GCF_008632895.1 Mastomys coucha | reverse complement strand
TCAGAAATCCGCCTGCCTCTGCCTCCCAAGTGCTGGGATTAAAGGCGTGCACCACCACTGCCCAGCGGTCCTCCGGTTCTTACAATCTTTCTGCCCCCTCTCTACAATACCTCAATTTTGCCCGATCTATAGATGGAGGGATTGTCTTACATATTCATCAGGTGGAGATGGGCATCCATGGTCAAATTTTCTCTTCATTTTGATCAATTGTAGATTTCTATTATGGTCTCTGTTTGCTATAGAAACAAATGTCTTTTGTGAGAGGTGAGAACTACACTCATCTGTGAGTTGAAGAATCAGTACTGAGGATGCAGCGAGGCAGCATACTGGTTTAAAGAAGTGGCAGTAGTAGGTTCTTCGCTAGGGTTCATGACCTCATCAGCTACGGATAGTTAGCTAGGCTTACAATACCAGGCATGAATTCCCTCCTGTTGAGCAGGCCTTCTGCCCAATTATATGGCTGTTGGTTACTTCCAAGATCCAAGTACCACTCTACTGCACCCTTGAGTATATCTTGTCATGCTGGCGGTAGTTGTGGTTTGCAGTCTTTATAGCTGAGTAAGACTATGAATTGCTTTTCTCCCTGGGCAGCTTGCATAACACCTTTGGATACTGTGAGAGCTAGTCCTCAGGGAGGAAGCTTCTGGGTCAGCCCCGGCTGGATTCCTCCGAGTCCTGTGTCTGAAGAATGTAGTGACTTCAGCAAGAGGATGTTACCTTCAAGTTCTGGAAGGCAGACAGAGACCATGTCAATAGTTTATGTTGATTTTTAATGTTTGAACTTCCCTGAAGAAGAACAGGAAGGGAGGCTTCCCATGCATGACATTGCCGTGTTTTTGTTTGTTGTTGTTTTTAGATAGCTTATGGCTCTTGTGGTTATTCCTGAATTTATTTGATCACTAAAGGCATTTTCTTCACCACTAATCTCAGCTGACATCCTGTTGGGGACATACTTCGCAAACACATTTTTAGGAATGCTGATCAGGTATAGAAAGCCAGGGTTCATAATTGAAATGGAGTCTGAATCCTTCTTGTACACTTGTTGGCTCCATGACGACGGGATAACACTACATTTGGATAGCTCCTGCTATCATTGAGGACGCAGGTTACATAGAATCAGTTCTGGACTACCAGTCCCTAGATACAGGGTCAGAAATGCTTCTAGGTGTGCTAATTTGGAATCTGACCCTTTCATAATTACCTACCCACCTCCACACATCTCAAGGCCCAGTTCAGATAGAAAGTGATTTTTCACAAATGTGTCTTCTGTGGATTTTCTCCCACATGTCTACTTTTGTGCTGCATGCTCAGCTCACTACTGTCGGTGAAGGGCCTGCCCTCTCTCCAAGGGGCTTCCTCTTGTCAGTACCTCAGTGTATCCTTATGCTGTTCAATTTTTTTTTTCATAGCACTTAAATAATATGACATCTTCTCTACTGCTAGTTTTATTATGCATTTCCCCTGACTTAAACCTGTTCGATTGAGATATCAGTACAGTTTTGGCTCTGAATTCTAGGATGATGCTAGTGAGTACTGAATAAGTGGTTTGAGTCAGAGAAGAATGGATGAATGGCTATCTTTTCCTTTGACTTCACATCTGGTAAACAGTACTAATATAGCCCACCTTATCTCTTACTGGGCCTAAATAGATAGGTGTTTGTGGAGGGTCTTAGGTTAGTGTTTTCCCTATGGGTTGTATTTAACAAACGTACAGTAGTAAATCTGGGTCTGGCTGATGAGGGAAACTCCCATGGAGGTGTTTTTGAATAATGGCAACTTCTGTGTCAGATTTTCTAATACCATGAACAGATGCTAGACACCATGTGTCCCTCATTGAGTGGTGTTTTTATTAGTAGAATATTAATGAAGTGGCAGTCACACTTCCTTTTATTAAAGAGTGTATATTTAATCAGAAGCCAAGATAATGTTTTTAAGTCTCCAACCTCGCATGTTGTAACGTGGTGCCAAGGAGGAGCTGTGGCTTCCATAGTCTTAATACACTGACCCAGATTTGGGCTCTGCTCTTGACTAATGATTCCTGATACAGACTACTCTGGTTTTGTGCCTTAGCTTCTTCCTTTGTGGAACACTGTCAATAGCTGTGTCTTAGCTTTGATGTAAGAATTTCATGACCTCGCTTTATAAAACACAGTAAATGTTAGTTGTTGCTGCTCTTTTAAATGATATTACAATAATGACTACCACTACAACTATCTAATAAACTAACAAACTCCTGGGAGTCTCTAAGCCAAGCTAAAAGGAAAAAGACTACCCGCTATTTATTTGTCTAATATAAACTCTAACAGGTCTCAAAATCTAAAGGGAGGCTAGAACCAAGAAAAATTGAATTAACTGGCCATACGTACTGGCAGAACACAGGGCCTGATATTGCTACCAGTAATCTGCACTTTGGGTCCTGTCCTCGTGATTTCCACATCCCTTTGGAATTTCCTGCTGGCTAACAGGATCCCAAATCTTTAGGACAGCATGGTCAGTTAATAAACAAGTGGCTGCCATGTGCAGAAAGAGTTATAAGTGACCCAAATGACTGGCACGTTGATGCATCAACTCTGCTTCCCATCTCTGTGTTTTTCTGAAAGTAAGCAGGCAGTTTTACATGAATCAATCTTCCTTATTGAGCTGGAATTGTGTCAAGGAAAAGCCTAGAGAATGTGACCTCAGTCTCCTTGGAAAGGCAAAGTCAGCGAGAGGATGAGACTTTGAATGGGTGTCCAAGGAATTGCTGCTATTGAGAGTGAGTTATAAATCTTTAAGGTTATTTAAAGATTATACTACTGAAAAAAATCTGGTGTATTTGTTTATGCTGGTTTTTTTTTTTTTTGAGTACTTAAAAAGCTAGCTGCTCCCTTGGGTTCCCTTCCTTGCTCATCTCTTCCTTTTACTACATTGTTCCTTTTTTTGAGGGATCACCGGAGTATGTGTGTGTGTGTGTGTGTGTGTGTGTGTGTGTGTGTGTGTGAGTGTGTGTGTGTGTGTGTGTGTGAACATAACTCTTTAAAAGAAGCTGAGATAACAGATTTCATTAAAACTGTGCTTTAATGAAACTGAAAGGAACTTTATTGTTAAGATGTGTTTGCAGAAGGTAAGGAGAAAGTGATTTTAATTATTGAATGTTTCTAAATATATCCACCCACTTCTCTCCAGCCATGTAATGTGTATCTGCTGTTCTAGGTCAAAGCATATCATATCACTGAAGCATGAGAAAGATGCCTATACTGACTGAGCTTTACTTGGAAGGTCATCTTTTCATGAACGCAACCTTAGAAAAATCTAACATTTTCTGCTTGTACAATGGACTTTGGTAAAGTACTACAAGTATGCTTGTAAACTGACTATGATCTACTTTAGGCAGTAGTGAAGGTCGCATGCTACCTGTGATGTATCCTGTATTTGGAATGATGGAGTAGGCACTGTTCAGATTTGAGGTTTCAGAATTTATTAAAAACAAAGATTTTAGGCACAGATAAGACTAAAAAAGGATTGGATGGATTCCACTTCCCAGCTAATCTGTTTTCTAGGAAGTCAGGCTCAGGAGGTAAGAAGTCTTAGAGAACACCCTGTGATCACTATGGCTCATGCTAATAGGTTTGCACCCTCATGGGAGCATGCAATCTACAAGCAGAAGTGGCATCTTCAGTGTGGCCCATCCTTTCATGCTACAGAGGGCAACACAACAGAACATTGTTGATTGGCATTGGAGAGGCTTCCCAGTTGGAGCAAGGACAATGATGGTAGGTACCAGATGGGAGCATGCGTGTCATCACAGATGGATCGCTATGCATGATCTTGGTTTATTAAACTTCTCTTTTTAAAGGGAAGTCCTTTTCCTATGAATTTGTGACAACTGGAAACATATTTGGGGAATAGCAGTAGATTATGTAAGTCAATACAGTCGAACCTGGCATGCTTGACTGGCTGCCCCTGGCAGGAGGGAATAATTGCAGTTGTTATGGAAGGCGAGTGGCAAGGAGACATGTTAATAGTGAAAGAATGCAGAAGATAGCAGGTGCAGCCAAGACATTCAGAGTGTTAAGGGAAGGGAGGATATTTTAATGTTTTAAAACTTTCATCCCTGGTAACACAATGTCTGGTACGCAATATATTAACCGTATAAATAAGAAAAGAACTAAGAAAAAGAATAATGCCAAGTCTATTCTAGCTGAAACATAAAAGGATTCCTTCTGCAATCTAGGGGAGACATAAAGAAGCCTATCTCAGGCAGGCATTATTACTCTGTGAAATGGAAGTTGAGGGAAAATGTACAAAATTTGGGGAGGTCTCCTTGCTGTAGACTTGTTCTAGCCTAAATATCACAGGTAACTCTTGCTGACTTTTACACACCAGGTTAAACATGACTACGATGGCTACAATCTAGAAGTGGCTTGATTCCGTCCTCCTCAGACAGGTGTGTTGGAACTTTGGCCCTCAGTGTGGTGATGCTGGAGAAGGTGGGACCTAATTGTTAATAATGATAGCAACCACACGGCACTGCTCTGAGAAGGAATTACTGCCGCTTCCTATGAGAGTGAGTTCAGCTAGCTTTCCCATGGTCTTTTGCTCCATCAACAAAAAGTCTGGTGATGTGCCTTCTGTCTCTTGGGGAAGGTCAGTAAAACGCTGAGACCTAGAGTGGCAGCCTAAGGAACAGTTCCTGAAGTAAATAGAGTCCATACAAATAAAGGCCCCACTGCTATGGATCTATGTTTGGTCTTGTTCTTTTTTTTTTTTTTTTTTTTCCTATTTCTTATCCTGTGGTCAACAATTCATGGCACTGGAAGTCTGGGGATACCGCTTCGGGGGTGAGTGAGCACCGTCTGAGGCACAAGGCAGCTGGCCTGGCTCGGGGGTCCCTGGACTTGCAGGGAGGCAGAGCCGTCTGGTTCTTAGGCTCTTGGACACCCAGGTGCTGGTGGCAGCTGTGGATGAGTCGGGAATGGAGTGGGGGCTTGGCTCAGAGGGCAGCAGGCTGGGGCTTGGCATGGTGGAGGCCATGGCTGGGAGCACAGAGAGGCCTTCTACAGGAGATTAGGTGAAGACCTTCTCCATGGCTCCCCACGGCAAATCCCAGTGAAAAGAGGCACTTATTGTCATGTCAGAAAACTGTACTCCCTTTTCAGGACAGGCCTGAGGTTAAATATCTTTTGCAGGGTGGAGTGTCTGGGAAGAAAAGTTTATTGGCTAAGTCCTTCAGGTCTTTAGATACCTCATTAAAATGGAGATCTGTCCTGAGCCTAGGTGACCACAGGTCACGTCCTCTACCTGTGGAGGTGCTTGGGACTTTGCCTTTACATGACTGAAGGCCAAAAATCTATGGGGAGCTGCAGCTAGTGACAGAGGCTGTACTGGCTAGTTTTGTGTGTCAACTTGACACAGGCTGGAGTTATCACAGAAGGGAGCTTCAGTTGGGGAAGTGCCTCCATGGGGTCCAGCTGTGGTGCATTTTCTCAATTAGTGATCAAGGGGGTAGGGCCCCTTGTGGGTGGTGCCATCCCTGGGCTGGCTCTATAAGAGAGCAGGCTGAGCAAGCCAGGAGAAGCAAGCCAGTAAGAGACATCTCTCCATGGCCTCTGCATCAGCTCCTGCTTCCTGACCTGCTTGAGTTCCAGTCCTGGCTTCCTCTGGTGATCAACAGCAATGTGGAAATAAGCTGAATAAACCCTTTCCTCCCCAACTTGTTTCTTGGTCATGATGTTGTGCAGGAATAGAAACCCTGACTAAGACAGAGGCCTAGTACCTGGAACCAGCAAAGTGCCTACTCTCTCCCTTCAGGATCACCGGGGTTTCAAGCCTTAGCTCTACTGGGAACAAGGCTACCTTTCACCTCTCTCTCTATGTGTGTGTGTGTTTGCAGGCCAGAGGTCGGAGTCTGGTGTTTTCTTTCTATTTATTGACACATGATTTCTTGCTGAAGCACAGCTCACCAAAGCAGCTAGTCTAGCTAGGCAGCTTGCCCTGTGGGTCTTCTGTTCCTGTCGCCCAAGTGCTGTTAGACGTGGGCCACTACAACTGTCCAGCCCTTATGTGGTTGCTGGGATCCAAATGCTGTTCTTCACACTTGTGCAGCAGGCTCAGGAAGCTCTGAGGAGTCTTCCTATACCCTGAGGCTGGTGAAGCAATGGTCAATTAAGGTTCTTTCATTCTTTTCATGCAAGTTGTTTTCCAGCTTCCTAGTTGTTCTTTATAGCAGATGCAACTGGATTTTTGTATCGCTATTTTTCACATACAGCAATTTCCAAGAGAGAGAGAGAGAGAGAGAGAGAGAAAGAGAGAGAGAGAGTGAAAAAAATGGATTTATGTATCTAGAGTTCTGGTAGCTCAAGATCATGACACTGGAATCTGCTGAGCTCTTTTGACTGCTTTATATTACACATGCTCATATTTAGAGAGTATTCAGTTTAGAGAGGATATTGTGTATTTGATTCCCACTCTATGGTATTCTGGGAAAAGACTGTGACGGCTGAATTTGTTTTATGACTTAATACCCTTCATACATTCTGAGAGAAGGAACTGCAGATTGCCTTGCAATAATGTGGGACATTTTCTTTATTGCTAATTTAGGTAGAGGGCTCAACCTACTGTGGTCAGTGGATTCTCTAGATAGGTAGGCCTGGGTAATATAGCAAAGGTAGGTGAGCAGGCTAGAGGGAGTGAGTGGGTAAGCAGCATGCTTCCATGGTCTCTGTTTCAGTTCCTGCCTCTAGGACTCAAGGTGTTTGAGTTCTCACCATGGCTTCCCTCAAGCCATATGAAACTTTTCCTTCCCAAGTTTGTTTTAGTCAGTGTTTTATCATGGCAACAGAAAGCAGATGAGAATAATAGTGAACCATAGGAATAAATTTAAAAATCAGAAGTTTTAAGATGTTGAAAATGGAGAGGCAGGGTCGTGGTGGAGCATGCCTTTAATCCCAGCACTTGGGAGGGGAGACAGGCAGATTTCTGAGTTCGAGGCCAGCCTGGGCTTCAGAGTGAGTTCCAGGACAGACAGGGCGGTCCAGA
>NW_022196900.1:50737057-50773336 GCF_008632895.1 Mastomys coucha | reverse complement strand
TGGAGATATAAAAATATGGTAAATAGGGGAATTTTATTGCTTATTTTATTTTATTTTTATCTTTTCCTTTTATCCTCCTCTCATACATTATATCCCAACTACAGTTCTGCCCTCCTCCAATCCTCACAGTCCCTTCTCCCACCTCTCCTCTTCCCCAGATCCACTTCTTCTCCATCTATCTTCAAATAAAAGAACACATCTTCCAGGGATATCCACTGAATGTGGCCTAACAAGTTATGATGAGACAAGTCACAAACTATCATTTCAAGGTTGGATGAAGCAACCCAGTAGGAGGAAAAGGGTCCCAAGCTCAGGCTAAAGAGTCCCAGGACCACCTCCCCACATATATTATTGGTAGTTTCAAAAGGACATCAATCTACATCACCATACTGTATACAGAGAGGACCTAGCTCAGACCCAGACAGGGTCTGCGCTTGTCACTTCAATCTCTGTTAACCTCTATGAATCCTGCTTAATTGATTCTGTGGGCCTATTATCCTGGTGTCCTACCCGGGGGGGGAATATTAAAACAACAATATTATTCTGTATAATATCCTAATAGCTAAAACATGTCATTAACTATTCTACAAGAAGACCAACAGAGTCAACTAACCTGGACCTTTGGGGGCACCCAAAAACTGAGCCACCAACCAAAAAGCATACATGAGCTAGACATAGGCTCTTGAACATATGTAGCAGATGTTTAGCTTGGGCTTCCCCAACAACTGGAGCAGGGGTTGTCCTTGACATTGTTGTCTGCCTGTGGATCCTGTTCACCTAACAAGGCTGCCTTGTCTAGCCACATTGTGAGAGGATGTGCCTAGTCCTGCAGTGACTTTAGGTGCCAGGGTAGGTTGGTAGCCAGGGAGTCTCCTCAGAGGAGAAGGGGAAGAGTGAGAGGAGGGAAAGTGTGGAGGGGAGATTGAAGGGCTGCCATCAGAATGTAAAGTGCATAAATAAATAAATAAATAAATAAATAAATAAATAAATGGAAAAAAGAGAAAAAAAATCAATATCCATAGAACTATAAAACAGAGTCTGAGATAGGATGTAACCTATGGGCTCTGTTAGGGATGATACCTTTTGGTTCATGTGTTCAGCTTCCATCACTGTAACAATGAAAACAATCCTGGACTGTCTGCCTGGCTTGCCTGTTTACTCATGTGGCGCGGCAGTGTTTGGTGGCAGGAGAGCAAAGCCAGTCAGCTCACAGCCAGTATCAACAATGAGGAAGATCAATGGGAGAGGGCACTGATAGAATTTTCAAGGGCATGCTACCAATATTCAGAAGACCTTATAATGGTTGGATATGTCCTGTTACAGATTCCATCACTTCCCAATAGCTTTACAGGGTAAACAGCACGGCTTTAACACAGGAATCCAGGAGACACTTACACAAACAAAAGAAATTCATCAAAGAGAACAGAGGCTTCCTCCTACTACAAGGTGCTAAGAGCAGGGAAACTCTAGGGCACCGGGGATAGAGAAACTGTCCATAAAACTGAAAGGCCTCTAAAAGTAACATCTTGACTTTTAAAGGCCTATAACTCTTTGACACACCAAGGGATGAGGATGCCATTAATTTGGGCATCATCTTTGCTTTACTATTATGTTAGTGAAAACTATTCCCTCTCCCTGTTAATACTGGTTAGGAAGGACTAGGAATTGAGAAGAAACCATTATTCTTTCCTGTTTTGTGAAAAAGGGGGGTGGTGATTTATAGTAATCAGTTCCTTTCTGCCTACTCTAAACTGGTTGGTACAGGACAGAAAAGAAAAAGACCTCGTTGACTTTTCTCTCTGGCACTGGTGGCTGTGTTCTTGGCAGCTGAAACAACAGACAAGTGGGTAGGCATATGGAAATCAAAGGGCAGGATGTGGCTGAGTTCAGTCCCCATTCAACATTCTTACAAAAGCCCTACTCAACATACAGAAGCAAGTGGAACCCCCCCCTCCCTTATCAAGGTCTGTACTCTTTTCTTCTGAATTTCCTTGGGATCTATCCCAGGCTATCCTCATTCTTTGGATACATGTTGGTCCTTCTGGTGATGCTCCAACTTGCTGCATGATGCCAAATGGTGTTTCCAGTTTGTATTTCATTCTTGTCCAGCCATTAGAGTGGACCTAGCCTTCTGTTGATTTTTTTAAAAACTTTGTTGGAAATTGAGCAGATGGATTTGAATTCTTAATTTTCTTCAAAAAAATGTGCCAAGGACTTGTTCTTTTGTTCCTCATTTTCCTCTTGACCAATTCCCATGGCTTTGATTGCATCCTTTTTTAAAAGGCAACCCACTGACTAGTTTTCCTTCTATATGCTTTAGATTGACCTTTAGGGCTTGTATGCCCTATAATTGACTACACATATATTTTGCTACTTTGTCTTTTTAGTATGTGTAGTTATATGCACATACGTCACTGAAATAGTTGTAAGTCATGTTAAAATGCTAAAATATAATCCACACGTGATTGTTTAGGAAAAGAAGATCAGTTAGACATTTGTCTGATATTTTATGGGCACTAGTGATGAAGATCCACATGACACTACTAGCAGTAGATTTGTACAAGGTCAAATAAATAGTAAGCGAACAGCCAGGAATCAAATTCATATTTACATGGCTTTGTAATCTACTTTTCTCTTGATTGTAATAGCATTAGCTTTGTCATCTGGAAAGTTTAGGTCTCGGTAGGGGAGATGACAGGTAGAACTGTTGCTTGAACCTTACTTTGTCTACAAAATGGGATATCTTTAATTTACTTACACTATTATTCTTAGAACATACACATAACAAAACCCCTAAATCTGATATACTTATAATGAACAGAAACTTATTTTCTCAAAGTTCTGAAAATTAAAGTGTCAGGCTTACTTGTTTGGTTCTAAGACTGTGGTTTCCAGTACATTTTTCAGAGAGGAGGAGTACCACATCCTCACATGGCAGAAGGCAGAAAAATAGAAATGGCAGAATAACCACCCCCACCCCTGCCATGAGGCCTGTAAGAGCACCCAACCGCATTCAGGGGGGCGCACCCTCTTAAAGGCTCTGCTTCTTAGCACCATCATCACAGTCTAGTCCGTGGAGGGAGACGTTTCAAATCAAGCATTTGCTGAGCCTCACAAACCCTGGGCTCATGGCATGTCATGAATTGTTGGCCATGTAGTTCTCTACTGATAGCAGAAATCCCATTTCCTACCCCCGTGACCAAAAATCATTTGCAGACCTGATTGCTTTGCTCTCTTAGCTTAGCAGCTGTGTTTTTCTGGTCAGCAGCTACCTATAAAATGTAATGCCAGATTTTCCTCTGCCATCAGCATACCTGTCTGAAAGCTTCCTCTAGACTGAAGCGATCTATTTTCAATCCTTAGACTCTCTCTGGATTAAAGGTCAGACATCCACATCGGCAGCTCTTGCTTTCCTAGGGCAGCCCTCTATACAAATATCAGTGGTGCCCTCAGTTGGTCTGTTCTCTTCCCTCTGCCTCTCTTGTTTCCAGCAGACACAACACAAACAAGCTACCAGTTCCCCCGTGTCCTTCCAATAGTACATACCATACATAGTGTTTTAAATCAAGCCTATTTGGAAATCTTTTATTGTGGTAGTGTATTGTTGCTTTGTTTTCTTAAACTTGGAAGATTGGCTTTATTTCTAGGAAACAGAATCCAGAATCCACAGCTAACTGTAATAGTGCAGTGCTAGGGTTGGGGAAGACAGAATGTGTACTTTTTATCTTAGCACTTTAGTTTTGCCAGGTTAAGAGAAATAATTGAATTGCTGCAATGTGCCAAATGAAATTTTGCGTGGCACTGGGAATAAATAGCCAGACAGAAAAGATGCATATTGTCGTCATAGGAGAGTAACTTTAGAACCTTACCAGACCGGCATACAGGTGCCAGGCTTCATCCCAGGGGGAAGGTAGATTTCGATTTGGAGAGTTCCATTCATCCTCAATCTAGTCCACAAATGAAGACCCTTCTCCCAACAACCTTTGTGGCACAAACACTGGGACACAGGCTGAGCACAGAATTCCAGAGAGTAGAGACGAACAGAAAAAAGTGGGCAGCTGGCGTCAGTGGGATGCTAAGACTCTTCAGTGATGAAACTGATTTTTGTTGCTGAATTAAAGCCCTCCAGGAGACTAGTCCTAGCCACATTTCATTATGGAGAGGAGGGGGGGTTCGTGGTGACCCAACGTCCCTGAACATTTTCAAAAGTTTAATGGTTTGTGAAGGTAGAAGACTCATTTTCTGAAGTGGGGTAGCCCATACTCCTGTAAACAAAGGATTGTCTATGCATGCTCCTATAAACAACACTGATGAAACTCTCTCCCTCCCCCTCTCTCTGTCTCTCTCTGTTTCTTTGTTTCTCTCTGTCTTTCTCTCTCTCTCCCTCTTCCCCTCCCTCTCTCTTTTGCATGTGCACTTGTACACACATACACACACACACACACACACACTAGTGGTGGGCTGAAATGTTTGAAAGGTTAGAATGAGGAAGGGTAATTAGTGGGAATAAGAGGGAAACAAGGCAGGGAGATGAATATCATTAAAACCCATTATGTGCATCTATAAAAATGTCATAATGAAACCCATTATTGATATATATATATATATATATATAATTTATGATAATAGAAATGTTTCACACATGCACACACATGTGTACACATGCACACACATACTAAACTTTGATCACTGGTAGGCAGAGAAAAAAAGATGGTGTTGCAATTTGCAGTGTGGACGTGACACCACAAATCGATATTGTAACCTGTTTTTCCTGGTTTGAGTATAGACTGTCAGACTTAAGCAGGACCAGGCAGACACCACACTTAGGACAACTGGGCTAAGGGCTTGACAGCTTCCTACTAAGTAGGTGTAAATTGGTACCAGAATTATACCTTTTGCAAATACAGGCTTATTAAATATTAGCTCTATTTGTGCTAAGGAAATGGATAACAAATAAAAGATTCCCCAGTGAAAGCCCTTCTCTGGGTTTTGTGACCTGAAGCTGTTTGCCCTACATGGTCTAGCCTGACCATAGTAGGTAAAGACACTCACAGGCCTATCTTCTATTCTCGGCTGTGTTGACAAAACCTTTTTAATCAAGGTGGACTTTTGTTACCATGTTCTTTCATATTAGCGCTGTGAAGAATCTGAAAGATACACGCTTTCCTTGGAAAAGCTCACGTACAGGAAGTTGGTTATACTTTCAAATGTGACAGATGTGAAATTGTGTTGTTTGATTTTTTTTCTTATCAAAGAATTAAGTGTACATGGTAAAGACAAAACAAACTGAAAGGAAAAACATACCCTGTAACTTTTTTTCGAGCATATTTTTATTGATTATTTGAGAATTTCAGACAATGCACCTTGATCACATTCACTTCCCATTCCCTCCAGATCCATCCTCCTATACTTATACCTTCCCCCTAAAAGAAAAATACAGTAAGTCCAATTTGTGTTGCCCAAATGCACATTGGATCATGATAAAATACTCAATTGCCAGCTCCTTAAACTGAGTTCTCCCTGACCCTCCTGCCAGAAGCCATGAACTCTGAAGAGCATCTTTATTACAATTTCTAAGGACTCTCCTCAATGGCTTCCTGTTTAGACTCTTTCTCTTCTTTTGGGCAGGGGTAGGGGGTAGAGTAAGAGTGACCCAAGCTTTCAGTGTTGATTATGCTCAGTTATGAGTCTGCAATCATTTGTACCTTTGCAAATTAAATTTCTAGCTCATAACACACAGAGGCAGCCCAATCATGAACTTCCACATGGCATTTGGTGGCAGCACAGAATGCAAACCTCAAGATGGTTTGTGGCATCAGACCACATACAAACTTGGCCCCCAATGACAGCACGAACTACAGACATCAACATGGCCCGAGGCAGCAGCATTGACTATCGGCAGTCTTTCAAGGAGGCCAAATTCAGTAAATAAAATATTCTCTATCTTCAACATCCTGCTGTTGGTCAGATCCAGGGCGATTTTGTGGCTGGGCAATAGGTTCAAGGGCAGTGTGAGTTCCAGGATTCTGCACACCAACTGACTTGCCCTACTTACTAATAAATGGTTCTCCTGTTTACTGCAGCTGAACTCCCACATCTCTCACTGCCACTTTGGTTTTTGTTTGTTTGTTTTTGTTTTTTCAAGACAGGGTTTCTCTGTGTAGTCCTGGCTGCTCTGGTACTCACTGTGTAGCCCAGGCTGGCCTCGAACTCAGAAATCCACCTGCCTCTGCCTCCCAAGTGCTGGGATTAAAGGCGTGTGCTACCACTGCCCGGCGCCACTTTGTTTTTAGTACTGCCTCTCTCTCTCCATGTGTGCTTCTCTATCTTGCCATCTTTCCCACCTCTCTTCTTCCCCACCTTTCCTCCTCCCCACCACTCCTCTTCTCCACTTCTCTATTTCATATTTATTCATCAAAGTGGCATTGCACACTGCTGAATGTCACTGCTGTGTGCCATTATTAAGAGCTTTGACCTTGTTTGAGTAGGTGTGGCCTTGTTGAAGGAAGTGAATCCCTGTGGGGATGGGCTTTGAGGTCTTCTATGCTCAAGCTGCATCCAGTGTAACATTTAAAACACTGGCCTGACCTCTGCTTCACCACTTCTAGCCTTGCTGGCCAGATTCAACCTTCTAAACACTTGCTGCTTTTATATGGTCATTATGTTAAGCTCTAAAAAAAATACTTGTAAGCTTTTTATTCATATTGATAAGCATTATCTATTGTTCACTGTTTCTCCTGATTCTAACACTCAGTTCATATTCACACATTCCAAATGATATGATAATATTTACTTTTTGGATTACATCTATAATTAATTTGTTTAGATCTGTTTTTTTTTCCTATTTTACCAACTTTTAATGAAATTCTCTTTTTTTCATTCTTTACGTCAAACCTCCTCATCCCATTGCTTAGTCTCACCCTTTATATAAAACTAAATTTTATTTTAACTATAAGGAAATTTAAATATTCCTTACTTTGTGTGTAAATTAATTAAACAGCAATATAAAGTTATGTACAATGAAGTTCAGTATTATGTTATCTGAGTTCTCTTAGTTACCTTCCCACTTCTGGGACTTGAGAAATCAGTGTAGATAAAAGAGATACGGAGTAACTTATGAGAAATTAGGGCAGGTTCTGAGCCTTGTAAAATTCAGGCACTCAGATGGGCGGAGGGAGTAGAGAACACAAAACTAGCAAGAAAACAAGACAATCAACATCAGTGTGGGATGGGCAGGTAATAAATATGTGTCCAAGTTTCTGGAGGAAATTATTTCTTGGGGCAAAATGATGAGCAAAGTTGAAAAGAACTGGATGGTTATCTATAAGCTGCAGACCATCTATCTACGCCTTCTAGAATCCCATTCATCTCTATTTAAATTGCTTTCAAAACCATTAGAAATTCATCTAATTATCTAATCCTATACCATTTTTGTCTATGGTATTTGATACTATTGGTTAGTGTGTGTGTGTGTGCACGTGCATATGAGTGAATGCATGCACCTGTGTGTTTACAAGTTTGCACAGATGTGTATATAAATACATACATGTTATGTGGAGGCAGGAGGTCAACCTTGGGTTTCTACTTTCAGGAGATTGCTGTCCTTATTTATTTATTTATTTTTGGAATAGGGTCTTTCACTAGGATATCAAGCTTGCGAAGCAGGCTGTCTGGCCACTGAGCCCCAGAGATCCACAAATATCTACTTCCCCAGAACTGGGTATATAGCCACCAGGCTTGGCCTTGTATATAGGTTCTTGAGACTGAACTCAGGTTAGGCTTGCACGAATGTTTTCTTTGCAGGTCTATTGAGTATCTGCATTGGTCTCGCTTCTCTTTGTGGGCCATTTTGGTCTTTTTTTTTTTTTTTAAATGCTATTGATGCCTTTCATTCAGGTTTACCTCATATCACTAGCATTTTTTGAGCATCTCAATCTGACTAGGCAATCAAAACATGTACACTAAATATATGCAAACTCTATATTCTCTCCCATACCATATTCCTTTTCATGATTGTTTTCTCTTTCTTCTTTAGTTCTGTAATTTTCTTTTAAAATGGTGATATTTATTATATATATGTACATATGTATATTTATTATCTTTATTAAATTATTTTGATTTAACCCCATACTCACTTGCATATGCAGTTAGACTTTGAGTTTTATCAACTTCTCTACCTATTTGTTATTTATAGAGTTCATTCCCATTTGTCTACTATTATTACTCTAACAGGGCCCCTTTTTATGTAACCCATGCTAGGGCAAAAGTCTTTTAAATAACTCTGTTTCCCTGTTTTTAGTCATTCCTTGTGAGAATGCCAGCATGGGATATGTTGGATTAAACTGTCTTTAACTGTAGTTCTTTAGGGGCTTCAGATTATTTGTAGAAGAGAGGCCCTATGCTCTTTTGTGGTTTAGCCATTTGAGATGACCCAGACTGATTTTACCCAGAACTGTTTCCTACTATTCCTCCCATGCAACCTATAGTTGGATAATAATGAATTTCTCCAATTCTTTCCCAACTTGAATTTCTTTTCCTCTTTGTCTGATTCTTATTTTGAACTCTTGACATCTTGTCTTTCACAAAAGGCTCTGTTAAATTGCTGCCTCAAAAGCCTTTTCTGTGTTTTTTCAGTGTTTTCCTCCTTGACATTATTTTCTTCCCACTGGGGTAACATACTTTGTGTCCATTTCTTCAGTGATATAGATAGCATTTTCCCTTATACCACTGAACTTCTCCTCAGTGTATTTGAGCTGCTACAACAAAATGTCAAAGATTGAGTGATTTATAAACGGTAGAAATTTACTTATCACAGTCTAGCGTAGAAGGTGGTGAGTCCAAAATCAGGTCCTGTTGCTTCCTCCAGAAGGCATGACTGTGGTGTCCTCATGTAACAGAAGGGATAAAAGGTCAGCCTTGCTCCTCCAGCTCTATTAGAAGGCATAGACCTCATAACAATTCACCCCCTAAAGGTCTTAATTAAAGAATTAAGTTTTATGAATTTTGGGAGAGGCACAAGCATCTCAACCCCAGCATATGATGCAATAAGGACTTATTTTTATACCATATATACACCTACTTCAGATGGCAGTTTCTTATTTAACATGATAATTAAGGGTAATTTAGCTAGACAGACAGACATGCCTTTTGAAGCCATACTGTTTGATCAAAGCAGGGATCCTGCTAACTCTTTGACATCGTGGCACAATGGGTAATGGAATTTTCTGAGCATTGGTGAGTTCTGGTCTGTGGAAGGACTTTGAAAATGTCAGGGTTCTATGTTTTTCTTCTTCTTCAAAGAGGTGATAGTCATGTCTTTTTCCAAAACACGCCTTGTCATTCAGCAAGATAGGTGTTTGTCACTAATTCTTAAAGAAGAGGAACAGGAGAAAGGGAAGAATTGTACCTACATTTATCCAACTGCACAGCTTTTATTAAAAAGGGTTCATATTCCAAAGAAAAAAGTGGTTTCCTTGAAATGTTTTTATCAGCCGTGTTGAATGTCTTAGAAGCAGTGAGGTACAGCCAGAAGGCTACATTGCTTCGGTAGCCCCAATTAGTCCAAACAGGCTCTCTGTCCACTTAGCTAGGAAGGTGTAACAGATCTTTGTTCCTTGAGAAAAGGTTCTGGAGAAGGCTTATATTTAATCTGAACTCCTGCCTTCAGAAGGATGCTTTATGGAGAGGCAGTAAATGGTAGTCACAGAAAGGCATGGGCACTTTCCCTTCAGCCAGGTTGCTTCTGATTATAGAACATGAAAATATGGATAATCCCTGCTTTGCATAGTTGTTAAGATTTAAATAATACCATGTAATAAGAGCCCCTGGCTGTAGCATGGTACCCATGGAACCCTGTGAGTCTCTTCTTTTCTTTTGCCCTTCTATCCCTTGTCCTTATAATGGGGTTTATTCTCCTTGCCTGGGTCAAGGGATGATTTCATGTGTCTATTGATCAGAGCAAGACCACATCTCCTGACCTGTCTCTAGGTCCCTTAAATCTCCAGCGGTTGTAACTCTAAATATAGCTTTTGGATTAACAAGGAAATGCAGTCAGTCAGCAGCTCCTAGTGGCTTCACACAAGCAATTATTGGCAGTAAGCCCATAGACAAGAATAGTACTCAAGGCTAGTTCAGGGTTCTTTGCGCCCGTTTCTGCTGCCACTGCACATGTGGGCACAGTGGAGGATTAACTCTCCTTTATCTGCAGCACAGTGATAGTTTTTAAATATGAAAGAGCTGAAATTCACCTTCTAGGACATATATTTTTCTGCTCTTAAAAAAGTGACACTTAAGCCCATCTTATTTACAATCATCTTTATTGACCACCCCCAAATTAAGAAAGATTGATTGTAGGCCTTTTAGCTTGTTTCCTGTGCTGAAGTTTGTATAGCTAACTATGTGAATTTTGTAAACATCACCGTCTAGATGAAAGAAGGTAAGCATCTGGAAGATACATACATGTTATGTTTCAGAATTATTAGTGCCTTGTCATAGACCAAGACCACCTAGCTCTGTTGCAAATGATTTGACAGAACGAAAATGTCAGATCACGCATGATGTGTTTCTGTGTCTAATTCACTGGCTTGCCCTTGCCTGAACATGAGGAAGTTATCTCTTTTTTCCCCAACCCCCACGTTTAATGGCAGTTTATATAGGCCATGGGCTTCTCTTCTGTATTTGTGTCTAGTCTGCTGTGGACACCTGAAGGTAACACTTGCTTTCTGGTGTCCAACAGGACTAGATGCAGAGTTCTAGGAGAGAGAATTACTTTCATGATGTCTAAGAAAAACTATGAACCAGAATAACACTCCAAAAGATTGTTGAGGAGCCAGACATAATGATGTATACCTGTAAACTCAGCAATAAGGGGCTGAGGCAGGAAGAGCTCACATTCTACGTCAGCCTGGGCTATAGAGCTTGTTTTTATCTCAACAAACAAACAAACAGAAAACACAAACAAACAAAACAAAACAAAAAGACTAGTCAAGCAAAATAAAGATCAACAGTAACAACAACAACAACTTATTAAGTGCTTAGTCCTTCATCAGGTAAAACATATGCAGAGGGCATCTCTACTGCCAAGTAGACAACTGGCTGTTACATGAGTCACTTGTCTTTGTGAACTAATACCCATTCAAAGGGGAACAGAAGCTTGCTTCAGCTCAAAGTTTGAGCATAAACAGTTCGTCATGGAGGGGCGGACATGGTATCAGGAAGCTCAGTGATGTTGGGACTCCATGGCAGGGGAATGTGCACTTGCTACTCATTCACATCTTAGTCAGCCTGGAAAAAGAGTGAGGAATGCCTGTGCTCATTCCATTTTCTCCTTTCCCACTTCTACTCAGTCTGTGCCCTCAGCTCATAGAAGAAAGTAGCTCCGGTGTTCAGGGATTTAGATCCAAACACAGTTAAGCTTCTCTGGAACTCCCTCAGATATGCCTGGAGGAGTGTTTCCTAGGTGATTTCAAATGCAATAAAGCTGACAATGAAGACAAACTGCCTACCAGGAATGAAGACATGGAAGAGATTCACAAATTACACTTCCTAATACAAACTTCAACTATGTAATGCATTTGCTGTGCCAGGCACCACACAAATGCCTTATGTGCACTATGCTATGCCAATCCTTAAAACAAGCCAGGGATATAGGGGTGAATTTTATTTTTCATATGAAAAAATTGCTACTTAAATAGGCTAAATCAGTTGACCAAGGTCACTTAGCAGTGAATTCAAGATTTCCCCAAAGTCATAGCACAAATCTTCATTTTAACCAATTAAAAAAAAAAACCCACTCAGTTATCAATTCTTAGGAGTAGAAATAGAGAGCATTGGGATTCAAACTCCCACCGTTAAAAAGCTCCCTGGCCCTTGACTTGGCTCAGCTCTGGGTTTACTGCAGGAAATATTTCTCTTCCCCTTGATATGTGGACTGTTGGCTGCACCTTCTACCCTCCCATCATCTGCTCCACATCACTGCACACTCCAGCTGTTTCTATCCTGCACTGTAATTGCCCATTTGTATGACAGCCTCATTTTCTCCAAGTGACTAAGAGTAGAGTGAAAACAGGGACCTTGTTCATCTGTTTATCCTAACACTGGCATATGGCTTATTATATAGTGGCTGCTCAATAAACATAATGTGGAATAGAAAGTACTCAGAGAGTTGGATAGCCAAATATTGTATGACAAATAATCTCCAGATTATTTAAGTACAGATAGGAAGAACAGTTTTAATTCTGTTGTGCTGCACAATTCCAGATACAGACACAGAAAAGGTCACAGTATTCTTAATGGACTATGGAGCTGTACGAGCTCAAAGTGTAAGTGGTGTCATTCACTACCTGACACATTTTCTGAAGGAATATTAGCCAGCAATCAGCCTTGAGTGCTGTACCTATGGGAGTGAGTCAGGATGCACAGGGGACTACTGGACCTCTTTCAGAAGTGTATGAGGATGCTAATAAAAAGTGGGTTCAACAAGTAACCCTATTCAAAATGGGTTACAGAGCTAAACAAAAAATTCTCAACCGAGGAATACCGAATGGCTGAGAAGCACCTAAAGAAATGTTCAACATCCTTAGTCATCAGGGAAATGCAAATCAAATCAACCCTGAGATTCCACCTCACCCCAGTCTGAATGGCTAGGATCAAAAACTCAGGTGACAGCAGATGCTGGCGAGGTTGTAGAGAAAGAGGATCACTCCTTCATTGCTGGTGGGATTGCAAGCTGGTACAACCACTCTGGAAATCAGTTTGGCGGTTCCTTAGAAAATTGGACATAGTACTACCTGAGGATCCAGCTATACCACTTCTGGGCATATACCCAGAAGATGCTCCAACATGTAATAAGGACACATGCTCCACCATGTTCATAGCAGCCTTATTTATAATAGCCAGAAACTGGAAACAACACAGATGTCCCTCAACAGAGAAATGGATACAGAAAATGTGGTACATCTACATAATGGAGTACTACTCAGCTATTAAAAACAATGAATTTATGAAATTCTTAGGGAAATGGATGGATCTGGAGAATATCATCCTGAGTGAGGTAACCCAATCACAAAAGAACACACATGGTATGCTCTCTCTAATAAGTGGATAGTTGCCCAAAAGATCGGAATATCCAAAGTACAAACAACAAACCACAAGAAACTCAAGAAGGAAGACCAAAGTGTGGATATTTCATTCCTTCTTAAAAAGGGGAATAAAATACCCATGGAAGGAGTTGTAGAGACTAGCTATGGAGCAGAGACTGAAGGAAGGACAATCCAGAGACTGTTCCACCTGGGAATCCTTCCCATAGTCAATCATCAAATCCAGACACTATTGTGGATGCCAACAAGTGCTGGCTGACAGGACCCTGATATAGCTGTCTCCTGAGAGGTTCTGCCAGTACACCACTGATACAGAAGTAGAGGCTCACAGCCATCTATTGGACTGAGCACAGGGTCCCCAATCAAGGAGTTAGAGAAAGGACCCAAGGAGATGAACAGTTTGCAGTAGGATGAACAACAATATGAGCTAACTAGTACCCTCAGAGCTCCCAGGGACTAAACCACCAACCAAAGAATACACATGGTGGTACTCATGGCTCCAGCAGCATTTGTATAGCAGAGCATAGTCTAGTCGGTCATCAAGGGTAGGATAGGCCCATGGTCCTGTGAAGGTTCTATGCCCTAGTGTAGAAGAATGCCAGGGCCAGGAAGTGGGAGAGGGTGGGTCAGTGAGCAGTGAGTATGGGGAGGGAACAGGGTTTTTTTTTTTTTTCTTTTTCTTTTTGGAGGGGAAACTCGAAAGCAGATATCATATGGCATGTAAATAAAGAAAATATCTAATAAAAAGTGGAGTAAAAATAAAAGTGGGTTCAAAATGACTCACATATCCATGGCAGTCATGCTGGTGCCTGAATAGAAAATGTCCTTTGTTTTTATATATAGCTGACCTGGGACTGGAGTTTTAAACATCTGTGTAAACCTGGCCAGACTCTGAGGAGGGTCATGTGCAGAGGTTTCAGTTCAGTCATTTGGCACTTGAACATCTGCATCCTGACTATCATTTTGGTTTTAGAAATACAGATGGCAGCCTGAGGAAGTCATTTATGGGGATGAACTGTGACTTTATTCACATTGTTATTTTACTCAGGTGGCTGCTGGTGAACTACTGAAACAAATATAGAATCTGCTTCATGGTTTGGTACAGTAGCTTGGCAGGGGTCTCTGTGAAGGGGAGTGGGCTTAGAACATTTCATCCTCACTGTGTGTCTCATGAGTCTCAGGATCTGAAGTTTATATCCTGCTCATAAAAAGCATTTAGGGCTCCGATGTCTTTGCGGTCTGCAAAGGAACTGCTTATTTTTCATAATGGTGTTTAAGTGCAGTCTAATGGCCAGTGTGTAGACATGCACCAAGCAAAATGAAGGTGTTCGGCTGTTAATGCATTTCTTGGCCATCATGTTCTCTCTTTCTGCTCTCTCTTTGTATCCATATTGAGTAAGGAAGCCTTTGGCTCTCGAAGCAGACTCTGACTCATTCACTTCTGATTTTTGGATTCCTGACAGATCTATAGACACGGATCCAATAGACATTGCCATGGGAGTCTACTGCTCACTGGGTCCTCAGACCCAGCTATGCCCCTGAAGGTGCCATGAAGGTAATGAAGTAGCGCTTTGTCATTTACTGTTACCTATGCCCTCCCTAGCATCTAGGTCATTCTGAAAAGCTGAAAGAACTCACAATGAATGTGCTGAGTAGATAACCAAGCTGTTAGGAATCACATGTGGGTGGAGACACAATGACTATAGGATCTTTGTTCCTTTATTGGGAGCAGATAGCATTTGGCTACTGCTTCTGAGGATGCTCAGGTTAAGCTCTTTTGTTATACATTGCTTCACGTTCTCCTGCCTTGTTGTCAACTCTTCTCTCTGCTTTCTCCTTTTTATTGTCTTTGAATTACCTTCTGAAGCCTTTCCTTATCAAGGAAATATGTCTGAATTTACATGGAAACATTTTTGTAGGATTTCTAGAGTACATGCTTTTGTATAAAGCAAGATATCATAAAAGGATGGACAGGGACTAACAGTCTCTGCACAGGTATGAGGTACTGTGTTCAGATTCCTAGCACCCATATTAAATGTAATCATAGTGTTGGGGTGGGATTGGGAGAGAAACTAAAGGAAAATTGCAGAGAGTTATTGACCACTAGCCAAAGAACTGATGAGCTCCAAGTTCAGTGAGAGACTGATTTAATGGGATAAGGCAGGATGTGGTAGAGGCAGACTCTGATATTTTCCTTTGGTTTCTTTGTACATGGAAGGGTAGACCCACGTGTATGACATTATACTCTTGGATACACATACACACGCACACACACACACACACACACAGAGGGAGAGAGAGAGGCGGGGAGAGAGAGGAGTTTCTCGCAGGCTTTCAGTCTCACATTTGTTATTTGTAAGCAGATGGGTGAACAATGATTTAAATTGGTTATAAGAGTAAGAGACTTGAAACATGACTTTCATTACTGTAAATTGATTATTAAAAGAATGCAAAATAGCATGATTTGTTATTTCTACATAAAACCCATGAAAATTGAAAATTACAGCCATTTTATTTTGTTACAATGTTGAGGTTTTTGTTCATTTGTTCAGCTCCTTTTCTTCCTTCAGTCCTGGGGATTGAAGTTTAGAGCCTTACACACCCGGAGTGAGGACTCTCAGGGCCATTGAGTTACATTCTCAGCCACTCCAATATTCAGTCATTTTTGGAAAACTTGTAGAAAATGAGTAGGATCATAAATGGTCTCATTTTCTTTTTCTGAATAATGCCTTCCATTAATTTTTCCAGTCCATAGAATCAGAACTACATGGAGTATGCTGCACAGCAACCATCAATTTTGCAACATTATTCATGGCGTTTCAGACTTTTTTTAGTATATGATAAAACTATTTCTTTCTGTTCTTTGAAATAAGTGTGTTTACGTAAACCTGTGATAGTCAGTGTATGTGGGTGGATTGACAGGTAGATGATAAATGTGAAGGTTACTATGAAATTATAGTTGGGTCCTTAACCTATAGGTAATGACAGACACCTGATATAAAATGATGTCCTTACCTATCTGACATGCTGTAGCCTATGAAGTGTAAACATGACAATAAAAGTGCTGAGTGTAATTATTTAAAATTTATAAAAAGAAGAACCCAAAACCTCTCAAGACTTATTTTCTTGATTACCACTTTTCAGACTGATGTGACTGTGACATGAGATATTTCTACTTGTTGCTCATCTCAAACTCTCTTGTACTAATAAAGGCTTTTATAAAATTGATTTATTCATTGGAAGGAAGTTTGATATAAGAGACTATCTCTTCATCTATCCATGTTGCTATCACAGAGTATCACAGACTTGGGATTTTACAATGGACAGTATTTATTTTGTTCATTTGGAGGCTAAGAAATCTAAGGTGAGGGAGTTGAAGGTCTTATGTTGTGTCATTCCAACCTTGAATATGAAAGGACAAGAGAGCATGCTTGAAACACAGCAAGAGGGAGCCTGAATTTATCCTTCCCACAAACCCAATCCTATGAAAATGGTTTTATTCTAACCATGAAGGCAAAACTGTAGTGATTATCATTTCTTCTGCTCCTTCCCTCCCAGCACTACAGCACTTGAGATTAAGTTCAATTCAGGGAGAGTAGGTTAGGAATTTGGCTCTACTATTGTGAACAATGTAACTTTTTCTTTGGTCCATGGCATAGAATTTCTAACATTCTAACAAAGTATTGCTTTTTTATTTGCCAGTGAGGTAATTGAAGTGGGAAGAGCCAGCTATCCATGTAGCCATGTGATTAGACTACTGAGTTATAGAGAGGAGACCAGAGATTGAATTCAGTCATCAGTGGTCAGTGATGTCATCAGTCATACTTACTGCAGTATAGCAGTTTCCCCTGAGATAAAAACTTTCCATTTAGGAGGGATGCTTTTTATGGGTCTGTGTGTTGTTCACAGGGAGGTGAAATATGGAGAATGATCTCAGGAGAGGTAAAACTCTCCATCCTGCTGGGAAGCTCATTAAGACAGGAAGTAGACAACTCAAAATAGCTTGAGGAAGTCCCTGAAACTGATCATATTCACTAGAGCCTTCCTCTTTGAGACTGTATAAGCAGTAAGGCCTGCTGAGAGTTACTCTCAGACAAGTCAACCAACAAAGACTCTTGGATAAACAAAGTTGCAAACAGGACTCTCAGACAAACTGAGCTGCTTAGAAGAGCCTTAGATTGAACAGCCTGAGAGAACAAGAGACCAGTTCAGAAGGTAAGGAAGAAACAAAGACCAACTTGCTGATTTGAAAAGACTCCAACCAACTGAGCCATAGGGGGAAGGACATCCTGCAAACTTCTGATCTGCCTGGAGATTTTATAATGCATTCCATTTTTCTACCTTTTGGGTACTCATGCTGGAGTGAGGGTTTTTTTTTCTTAATTTCTTTTTTTTATTTGCAGCTGTCTTTTAGTCATTTCTCCTCCAGTAAGTAATCCCTCACCCATAGTCCTCCAAATTAATTCAAATAAAACTCTTTGATTCACCAAGTTGTACTTTGGTGGTTTGTAAATTTTGGTCTGTTGTTGGTTCCTCAACTGAAATGAATAGATGTTTTATTCATATCTTCCCAAGAATGGTGTCACTCAACATCTACTCAGTGACTCCTTTTGAATCTTTCCAAATCCCCTTAAAGATAATGTTAGAACTTCCAAACTGGAGAGTATAAGGTGATGCATAGCAGTTTGGGCTGTCTCAATAGAACCACATTTTATTCAAAAATTTCTTCCTTTGGTTCTTCTTTCATGATATCCTTTAAGTATATTGTTTTTCTAAGTTCTGTGAGTTTTTTTTTTGGAATTGGGGAAAATGAGGGGACCACAGGAACCCTTATGGTATAGTAAACTTGACAGGATGGAAGTCTGAGAACCCCATTTTTCAGTTAGCAACTGTGTGGGCAGTCGTTTGGAACTGATAATTTACTGTATTGTATGTAATGTCAGAAGTAGATCTTACATATTGTTGGATATCCTATTTAGTTGGAGACTTAAAGAAGTGGTGTGAAGAAAGGAAATGTGTGTGTGTATGTGCGTGCGTGTATGTGTGTGTGTGTGTTAGAAAAACAAAACCCTACAGTTCCAAGTACTACAGATCTTAAAGATCATTAATTGCAATGAATTTCAGTTTTCAATCTCTAAAAATGTGTGTGTGTGTGTGTGTGTGAATATGATATCTCCCAGGAAGTATTTAACATCTATACACATTAGTGCTCCAACCTTCTTTTTCTGCTTTGTTTTTAAAGGACTCCCAGACATCTGTTGTATACTGTTGTAATGTGATTGACTGTATGGTCACTATAGAATCTCTAAGTTACTTGATTGAGATATGGATAAGAAATTCATAGGACTTTGACACAGAATGGAAGAATAACAGAACAGAATATCTTTTGAAGGATACTAACAGCCTAGCATCTGATTCATCTAAATATTTATATCAGTGCTTTAATAATCATAATGGAAAAACTCTAGTAGCACACTATTCTTGCTTAGTGTATTTTTTTTTACAATGATTTAGATGAAGTTTTAGAGAACTCATTTGACAAATATGTTTGAGAGAGAATTTATATTTAATCAGTTTGACTCTCAAATAATAATCTAAGGCCAGAGTGTTGGACCAAAACAAACAAGGTCATTTTCTAGTAATTAACTTGTATTGGCACCATGGGCATCTATATCTGCTCTGAGATGGCCAGAGCCTATCAAGAGCATTGTGCCATTGCTGGATCTGTGGAATGAGAGCTATGCATGAGAAGAGTGCCCATGGAAGAAGTGCTAAGTGGGAGCTATGAAGCCCACATAACTAAAGAGAAATTTGAAGCTTGAATTGCTTAGCTAGGAGGATAAATGTGCTAACATGTTAATTTATTTATAGGCTACCTTGTATAAGGAGAGATAAATTAATTTTGGCCACACAGAAAAATATTATAAATAAAAGGTTTATAACAATTGAGATATTGAAAGCTAATTTAAGTTGTAACAGACATTGAGGAGAGAAATTTAAAAATTAAAAATTAAAAATTAAAACTTAAAAAATTCACAGCTATCTCCTCATTCCTGGGAATTTCAAGCAGAGGTTACCCTGTATTATAAAAAAGAGGAAGCTAGGCTAATACGCTTCCAGTTATTGCTGTCTCGGTTCTCTGAATTATTCAGTAATATTGAACTACATTAAAACCAAAGACGGACATTTATAAATCAGCCATATTTGAAAAATTCAATTTGTTTGTAACTGTTATCTCTATTTCCACAGACAGGAGAGTCTGAAAAAATTGGTTGAGTGCATCACTGTGGACTCATGCTTTCTCATATTTCTCAATTGATCCTTTCTATAAACTACCTGCAGGAAATTCTATTATCAGTGACTGATACTACCTACAGAACTTTGTCAGTGACTATATGTCTTTTCTTGATTATTTTACTATCTTTTCAATATATCTTTCTTTATCATTTTGACTTAAAGAAGGTTGGAGGAGAACAGTTTACTGAAGGCAAGTATTGCCCATTGTCTACACAGAATTAATTTCCTTCTTATTTCTTGCTGACATGAGTTTGATTTGATGTCCCACTCCTATGGAGATAAGCATCTTCTCAGACTCTCTTGCAGCTACTGAAACTCCTGCAATACTGCTAATGAGATTTAACTGGAATTTTGCTGAGTTTCTTCTAGGTTTATTCATGTTTTAAAACCATTTTATGTTAGATTTATCTTAAGCATGTGAGTGTTTTGCCTGCATACATGTATGTGCGCCACACATATGTAGTACCCACAGAAGTCAGAAGATAGAATAAGATCCCCTAGAACTAGAATTGCAAATGGTTGTGAACCACTATGTGGATACTGAGGATTGATCCTGGGTCCTTTGCAAGAACATGTGCTCTTAACTGCTGAATATATATTTATGACTAGATCTTAAATTGCTGTCTTGGGACATAAAAGAAAGGCTAAGATAATTATGGAGAAATCAATATTAATATTCTTAAATCAATCAATAAGTATTAATAGATATTTGGTAGGTGAGAAGAATAAAAATCCATTTCTTCAAGCCATTGCAATTTATTTTTCTGCAAATAGTTCTTTTTTTTTTTTTAAAAAAAAAAAAAGCAATGTAAGTGATAATTTTCCCATGGCTTTTATTCAGTAGTGAGTAAATGCCAATAGAATGTGATGTGCCTTAAACAGGATTCTCATTGCTGAATACCAAGAGAAATGAGATTTGAGTCCTTCCTGTAATCTGAAAACCAAGGCTTTCTTTTTTTTTATTAGATATTTTCTTTACTTACATGTCATATGATATCTCCTTTCCCAGTTTCCCCTCCGAAAAGAAAGAAAGAAAAAAATCCCAAAAACCCAAAAACCCTGTTCCCTCCCCGCTCCCCCTGCTCAGCAACCCACCCTCTCCCACTTCCTGGCCCTGGTATTTAAGAAGGCCAGTCCCAGGCAGAGTAGTAGACAGACCTGCTGTAGTGATGGGAGAGCAGCTGTGTGAGGGAGAACCACCACTATCAATTTGCACTTGAAATCTCTTCTCATTGTGCATTCCTCTGAGGTTCTTGCAGCATTTGGGTTTGGTATTCAGTTGTTGAGAAGGAGTTTGGGAAATGTTTACACAGGTTCAATGAGAATTTCAGATAGCATTAATTTTCTTAGTACTTTATATAGCTTTGTTTATTTAAAAGATATATTAACACGGTAAACTGTGAATAGGATATTCAGAGACTTCCATTTAAAACTATGTGAGATCCCTTATAAAATATAGTTTTTTGAAGTGACAATTTATCTCCAAATACCTTTATGATGATGGATTAATATTTTCAGGGAGGATGGTGCTCATATTCTTTTCAAAACTACCCAAAAGTGTATATTTAAAAATAACTCTTGTTAAAAAAAGTCTTTAAATAGAAAAAAAATCCCCAAAAGGAACCACACCAAATGTTCCTCTAATGCCATTGAACATTGGGATTTTATGTGATTAAAAGACCCTTCTTTCTACTTTCCTGATTTTATTCTAATTTTATTATAATCAGGAAGCATTATTTTTATACTCTATAAAGAACAAGTGTGAAGAATTATACACCAAGTCATGACAAATGAATTGACATAGAGACAGCAGAACCGTTTCAATGTGTTTATATAAATAGGCCTGTATAATTATCATTAAGCATTGTAAGCACACAGTGTTTAAAAAGAACAGTTCTATTTACTCACATTGAAGTTGGGATGATATTACAATATGCAGCTCAAGTTAGATTGAATTCTGAGAAGAGAGTGAGATAACGGTGACATTGAAACCATCATATTCAGCATCTCTGTGTGTTCTGTATCTCCTGTATCTGTCAATTAATACCTACCCACGTACCACACAGACAGTGATGCCTGGCCAAAATGTTAGTGTCAGAGATCTAATATTGCTGATGTATGACTTTGAGATCATGCAAAGGGAGAAGGGTACAATATGGCCATTTATCTTTTAAAAAATATTATTTACAGGTCTCACTCTGTAATCCTGGCTAGTTTGAACTAACTATTTAGAATAGGCTAGCCACTAATTTACAAAAATTTTCCTTGCCCTGTTTCAGTAGTTCTAGGACTAAAGGTATGTACTAACATACTAGTCTTCATTTATCCTTTTTATATGATAGATTATAGAATCTTCTTATGGCCCAATCTTTTCCCTGAATTGGATACTCAATTCATGTTCTCATTGGATGCCTATGAGATGATGCAACTGTAAATATTAGATTTTGAAGTCTCCATTTTTAAATTTTAAAAATGTATGCTGGGCATGGTGCCACACAGTAATCCCAAGGACTGGAAGGCTGCAGTAAGAGCTGATGTTTGAGATTACTTTGGGCTATATGGTTAGAATTTTCCTTCGAGATAAGGAAGGAAAGGAAGGGAGGAAAAGAAGAGAGGGAGTCAGTAAAGACAATAAAATCATTTCATTGAACTAGCTACTCCAGTGATTATGGAATGAGACTTGTTTGCCTGACATTTTGTACTGAGGAGAAGGTTCTGTAGAAGGAGAGCAGGAAAGCGTATTTATGGGAAACAAGTGGGAGAAAATAGACCACATTATGAGTGAAAGTATCCATGGCAATTATGGAAGTGACCTCCATTTAAGGAGGCTCAGACTATAGTAGTGGGGCCACAGCATGCATAGAAATGGAGTGAGAAGGGCAGTGGCTTGAAGGATGTAGCCTGTTTCTTTAGGGAACTGTAGGGCTGCTGGGACAAGGCTTCCAATTCTGAGATCATTACCCATTCTTCTAAATCTGGCTGGGTTTCACAGATACAAAATATCACCATTTCCAAAGGTTTAGTAATAACTGAGTTTGCTCATACGAGTATGCTCATAACAAGTGCCAGTACTTGGAAAGGTGGAAAAAGGAGGGTTATGAGTTTATGGCTAGCCTGACCTGTGCATCAAAACTCGATAAAAAGCAGAGTTACAATCCTTTATCCCATCTTTCACAATGCTTCCCGATACTTGTAGCAGTGGCCAAGAACATTGTTCTTTAACATATCCTAAGCAGATAACTGAAAACCTCAAATTAGGGATTCTGATCTCACATCTGATTTAATTGATGAACGTTAGAACCAGATGGTCGCAGGGTCGACTCTGCATTTTTGAGATGCTCTCAGCAGTCTCTGTGAGGCTTTGTGAGGGCCCGGCTACACACCCCAGGCGGGAATGCTGTGCTCTGCAGCTTTGCCATTTTAGCCACAGTTTCCCTTCCAGGCAAACTCATCCTGCTTTCAAGTTAAAATACTTTCCCTGTACTGGACCACCATACAATTTTCATTGCTCCTCTTTTCCCTAAGAAATCAGTGCATTTCCTAGTTTTTACCATTCAGTTCTTGTTTTTCAAGCAAGGGACACAGATTCCTGGGGACTGTCATTACACAGATGGTGTCATATGACTTGCTCAAGATAAAAACAAATTTGGAAGAAGAGCTAGAAGTGACAAGAATCCAATTCTATATTTAACATGAAAGTCACTTTCCTGAGTCATCCCCCAGGGCTTTAGATAAGGGACAGTCCTGTTACTAATCACGATGAGCATTTGCCAGAATGGAACCTTAAGGGACTTTATCTTCTCACCCCAATCCTTCTTCCTTGCAGCTCAAATGAAAGTTTTTGCTTTTCAGACAATAAGCTAGACCCAGGTCGGATTGCTCACCACACTGTTGTGTGCCAATTAAGCCAAGAGACAGGAGTTAAGGCAAAACAGTATGTTTAAGAAAATGATCTGAATAAGATGGAGGAGTCTAGTCCAAAGTCCAAATTTCTTTTCGGAGCCAAGGGACATTTTGAAGGGAAGTTTGAGGCGGTAAAAACAAAGGGATGCAAACAAATCAAGAATGTAATTGTGAACTATAGCCACATGAATCACGAGGGGCAGCTGTCTGTAGTGAGACCTACAAGATTTTTACAACTCTTTTTCTTATTGTGTACCTGGCCATTTTCAGCTAAATGTGGACAAACCATATGCTCTGCCACATATGTTGAAGAAGGAATATTAAAGGTTATATTTGTGTCCTTTCTGCACTCTGTGACAACATTAGTGATCTATTAAATTCTAATAATCTTCTCTCTCCTGGAAGTACCAAACATTTTTGGCATGAATTAAATCTGATAGAGTTTGACCTTTTGACCTACTACTCCTACTTACCACATTACACAACATAAAACAATAGATATAAAAATTTAACCTTTGATTCACTCACACATACACACACAGATCCATTTACCTAACATCTAACTAGATCTATCTATCTATCTATCTATCTATCTATCTATCTATCTATCTATCTATCTATCTAGTTTAATCTATCTATATCCACATATATGTATATGTATATGTATGTATATGTTTATGTATATGTATATATGTCATTGTTGTTGTTAAGTTTTTCTTATGCCTTGCCTTCAGCAGGGCAATAACAAGATATAATCTCTATGTCTTCTCCCATACATGACCAGAGGGTCCGAATGTAGGTTTCTTTCCCAGGGACATACCAGTAGTTTTTGTGTACTTCCTTGAAGGCAGTTTAACCACCTGCATTTCTTAAATACTTCTCTTTTATATTTGATCTCTAAATTTGATCATCAGAGACTTTGGTAACTTTGTAAAAATTGTTATTCCTAACCCCTTCCTCTTTTCCTGAATAGAGAGCACCATGGGATTAAAAACCACTAGAGGTAGGTATGAAGAACAGTTGGAGAAAGTGGAAAAATTTGCAGTCTTAGAGACTAATAAGAAAGCAAAGCGATCCCAGCAAGAGTGACCACTCTGGAGTCTGAGACTTGGTGACTGGCTGATGGAACTCTTCTTCTTTATGAAGAAGCTAGTAACAGAAACTGTAAGTGGTCAGTGACCCTGCACACCACCCACATGTAGTTTTCTCAAGCAGATACATTCCAAAGAACAGCATCACAGCGATTTAAAGATCTCATTTGACTTTTTTTTTTTCCTAGAGTCAAGTAGCACTTCATTCCATAAGCAAGATTGTTTAATTCCAGTGAACTGAGTAGTGGAGGTTGGTTTTTTAGACAGAAAAAGAGGCTCAGGAAAGCAGTTGATAAAAACAAAAAAAAGTAATTGGTATTTACAAAGTTAAAATTTGGCTTGCAAAGTATGGAGAGGGAGACAGAATGATAGTAAAGTAATTGATTAGTTAATATTGTTACTGCAGGTTATTTTTTTGTGTATGAGAATAAAGACAGAAAATAGTTCCCTATCATACCAATTATAACAGAAATTTGGCTGTGATCTCTTTAATCCCCATTTCTTAGAAATCAGATAAAAACACTTGAGAGTTGAGAAGTCAGATAAAAAAAAACTTGGTCATGTGGAACTTGAGAGTTGACTGACTTCAGTATGAATTTTCAGCCAGACTGGTTGGGGCCTGATGTAGGGGCTCAGTCGCACACAATGGCCACCTGTAATTTTTGTTTAACACGAGTCAGAGCAGTAATGTGCAGTGTAGTTCCTTTTAAGAAAGCACTTTTGGTTTCTTCCTCCCTCATTCTGGTATGAAAAGGTCATTTCTTACTACTAGAGGTGAGACTGGAGGCATGGTTTCTTTTGTTTATTTTCAGTGGCCTGTCTGTGATCTTTCCAAATGAAAGCAAAATATTAACATTATGGGGTTAGAAATTTTCTTTCTTTTCCTCTATTTTCCTCTATATATTTTGGAGTAGAAATGGCTCCCAATTCTCCGGTGTGACTTTGTGCAAATAATTACTATAGAATACTGGAGACTTTCCCCCTCCCTTTCCCTGTAGGGTGATTGATTTTAACCTTTCTCCTCTGCCAAACCTTTGTTCCGTGCGTGACATTTTAACCCCCACTACTTCCTATGTTCTATTTTGCTAAAGAAAATTGCATTTTCTATTTCTGGACAAAGCATGGTTGTTTGTGTCAGTCAATTTAACACAATATACCAGTTCGTATTTGTGCAGAGGAAGCACTAATGTATCCAGCAGGAGGTGGGTCCTGAGCCCATGACCAACCCTTCCATTGGGCCTGGAAGATGGAAGCCACAGTAATCCATTACTGACAAGACCACTTAATGGTGATATAGCACCTTTTGTCTCAGAGACTTCCAGGTAGTATGGAGTTCTATTTCCTGCTCTATACATTCATTCCTGAAAATATAACCCAGAGATAAAAATGTTTGCATGGTAGTAAAGAACACATGCTTTGATGATTTCAACTTACCCTTGACATGTCTTTACCATTTATGAACTATAAAAATATGATAATATTTATATTTTCCAAGCCTCTGCTTCTTGACATAATAGGTGGAAATATAGTGTTTAGCTCTAGGTATGGTGGGAATTCGATAAAATAGTGAGCACAGCTTCTTACAGGGGTCACTGAATACTTGATGGCTACTGTGAGTGTGGGTTCACATCATATTGCCTTTTGATCAAGATTATAGACCTCCCTTCTACCTTTTGTTTCACAGAGCACATCAGCTATAGGAAAAGCTTAAAATATCTAGCTGCTATTTACCTTAATTCATTAGGCAGGCATTTAATGAATGCCTATTGGACGCCAGGCACCGTCCTGGATGTTTGCATCTAGAATTAACACAGAAGAGCATCATATTATGCAAATTAAGCCAGTCTCAGAAAGGCAAATATCTTATGTTTTCTCTCATTTGTGTTTCACAAATTATGAGTCCGCACATGCACACACACACACACACACACACACACACACACACACACTGTTTATATGACATGAAAGGTGTTGGAAAACCATCTAGGTAAACAAAAAGGACTAACAGGAGGGGGAGAGCTAGCAGAAGGGACAATGTGGAGAATGTGTTCAGCATCAATACTTAGCTATAGACAAAATTTTAAGATGAAATGAATTTAAAAGTAGCATATCAGAGCTAGCAGAAAATGAGTACTAGATTTTGCTTGATATTGTTTGAAAGAAAGAAGGAGGAAAACAAAGAGCAAAGAGGAGAGTGAGCTCTCAGCATGGACAGATGAAGCTCCCCATTCTGGCTCTGCTCCTCCCCACCTGTGCCATTTGGGCAGATGACTTAACTTCTTTGAGCCTCGCTTCTGGTTTTATAAAATGGGATTTACTAGCTATGGTTAACAAAATAAGGAAGTCCAAGCCCAGCAGATGAAGAAGTAGTGTGCATCAATGTGTGGGCAAATATCAGCCTGGCCTTCAAGAGAGCACAGAACACACTGAGAAGCAATGAGGCTTCGGTCTGGAAGTTTTATTATTTATATACTTCCCTACTTCTTATTACTTTATTTTGATATTCACAAACCTCTTAGGGCTAGACAGTCTTAGAGATATTCTTAACAACAACAGCACACACACACACACACACACACACACACACACACACACACACACACACACCAATCCAGATCCATATAGCATCTCTGGCCTGTATGGCTAAGAAGCTACTTTCCTGTGCCTTAAACATTCCAGGGTCAGGCCTAGGTACTTAGAAACTGCTCTGTAAGCTCTAGCCCAGCAAAAGTATTTAAAGCAGTCAGTTGTTAAGGTTTCCTAATGAAGGCTGCAGTCTAGACTTTCTACTCAGAACTGTCTTTTGTCTCCAGACTAAAACGTGTTTGCTCTGTGACCCTGTATGGATGGCATGCCTGCTATTTCTAGGACCTGTCCGTATGGTGACTTTTTTTTTTCCTGAGATTTTTTTATGTCTTCTCTTGTAACTGTACCTGACTGAGGGTACATGCACATGTCAGAACACAGAACAGGTGAGGACGGAGAGATAAGCATGCTTTCTGTACAGTCTGGATTGTTCTTCCAAGACGTTATGAAGAAAGGAAGAACAGTGTGGGCAGCTTAGCTCTTACTTGGGGGTTTCAAAGCATGATTAAGAAGTGGTTAACATTTGACCCAAGAGTGGAAAATGCATAGCTGAGGCAACTCTGTGCGAAAGGAAAAGCAGGCTCCATGCTGAGAAGCTCCACCTACATCTCAGTGCACACACACCATCTGTTTCCAGAAGCTAGGGAGGTGATGGGCTGAGGGGTTTTGTAGAGACTGGATAATGGACGACATTTGGAAGGTAGGTAGAGCTTGGTCTTTAAGTGTCTTCAAACCCTTGCTGTTGTAGTGTGAGGAGCAAAGGGATATGGGATGGAGAACACCAGAACAGTACAGCTTTGAACAGTTAGGAGCCAGTGCATAGCAGAGGGAGAAAATGATGCAGGAAGTATGCTAGGCCTGGGATGGATAGCACTCTCCTGGGATTCCTGCAAGTGAAGGAGGAAAGCAGATCAAGAGCATACCTGAGCCTCACTTGACTGACAGGTCTATGTGGAAATCCCAAAAGAGAGAACCATTTTAGGGCAAAATGGTTGTTTTCAGGCCATGTATACTTCTACCTCGCAGGTCAAGTAAGGCTGTCTTTCTTCTTTTCTTTTCTTTTCTTTTCTTTTCTTTTCTTTTCTTTTCTTTTCTTTTGTCTCACAGGTATAAGTATTTCACACCAGTCGCCATGTTTCTACTTTATTTTGAGACTGGAACTTTAACTGTTTCTTCAGTTAAATGACCCAGGAACTGAAGGGCCATTTTTGTCCTCGGGGATGTGTTTGGTGCTGAAGATGGCAGACAGTTGGGTGTGGGTGATGACAGATAGCGCCTGAGGTCTTGCAGCTTAGAAGTAACATCTTGTTGTTTGAGGATAACACTGCCAAAGGTGTGTAGGCGTATCTTTGAAGAAACAAAACAGAAAAAGTATGGCCAGCAATTGGATCTAGGTGGGTGTATATAAAAGTCATGGTTTTATTTACTGTTTTAACACTTGTGGGACAACCTGACTGGCCTCAGAAATGGCCCCTGTTACTCTCAGGGAGCTAGTAGCCAGCTCCTCAGTCAATGTTTTGTTTTTGTTTTTGTTTGTTTATTTGTTTTTTTCTAGGACTGTTCTGCATTACTGACTCATCTAAAAAAAAATTCTGTTTCCCTTTTCTACTATCCTTGCCAGTAGTTATTACCTGCCCACTCACAGGGCCACGAGCGCAATGTCTTAGGCCACTGTTCTCTCTCACACATGGCTTCAGAACTATGGAGGCCGAAGCTGGACCTCACTAGGTCCTTACTGCTATAATTCCACTGAAGAAAGTTCAGCAGAAGGTAGAATCATTGGATTTTTCTCATATTGTATAATCAATACCTATCCAGCATAGTGGTTCTAAAGAAGTTTGTATTTTCCAAAAGAAGTCTAGAATTATCATGACCACAGTCATTTCAGTTGCTTTTGCTTTAAAGAGGAAGAGTCTACATGTCAACTTCACCATTCCCTGTACTCTTCAACCACTGAAAGCTATGCTTACTGAGTTCTTAAGGACGTCAGACCGTCTGCTAAACAGAAATTTACACAGGCAATCTACATTTTCTATAACAACTCATGAAGGCCACCAATTCCTTCCCTTCCTAGCAGAGGAATCTTGCCTTTGAAAACCAAGACTGAGTAGTATTCCATTGTGTAAATGTACCACATTTTCTGTATCCATTCCTCTCTTGAGGGACATCTGGGTTCTTCCCAGCTCCTGGCTATTATAAATAGTCTGCTATGAACAAAGTGAGGTTTATAATCTTCAGAAAAATACAGGGTACCTATTTATTTTTGTATTTATAAAAATTATATATACATACAGAGTAGCTAAAACATAAAAACAACATATGGTTTAGGAGAATTTCTGTAAGTGCTCCAGCCTTCTTCAGATACAAAAATAGTGTAGCTGCTAATAACGTGGTTCCCTCAGCAAACAGAGATCCCAGCACTTAGCCCATTTACAAAGTAGGTAAGCTAGAGGGCTCCTCAGGGCTGGGTGCTGTGCTTACATGCATGTGTCAGCATTTCAGTATTCCTCTTGATAAACATTGCCATTTTAAATGGCTTTGAACTGGAGGATGGAGGAGAACCCCGAGGTGTCAGAACAAGATAGGCAAAATGGTCTTGTAGAATGTAGCCTTTCTTCTCAGGCTGAAACCAGCCCCAGACACTAAGATGTGTCTGGGGCAAATTTGATACATTTACTTGAGTTCTATTAGAAATCAGAAATACTTGGAAGACAACATAGAACCAGCTATTAATTAATGAGTCTAATTGGGACAGTGAATAAAATTACAGCAAGCAAGTCTAAGAAAGTCAAAGAGGAATGAGCTTCCAGGCTACAGACTCTGTCCATCTTACATGCCAAAGTTGTGCTTTCCTTCTGTTTCCCCAACCACCCTGAAGGATGGATATGACCTTAGTTGTGTGTTTCACATGGAGCTAGGGGTTCGTTGGTTAAAGGACTTGCCTAATGTCAGGCAGCTGTGAAATGGTACTCTCAGAGTCTGTACAGTTCCCCATTCAGGGCAAGCCTATACATTCCTATCCCAGTGGACACCCTTCCTGAAAGACTTGTGATCACTGCCAAATGGCATTTGCAATCTCTGGGTACATCCTACATTGAGATTTAACAGAAACCGTGGTAACCAAAGGTGAGCAGTGCAGTCAGAGCACAGCTGGGGACTCTTCAGTCCACTATCCTTATAAGCTGCCGGGTGATAAGCAAAGTCCTTCTTCTACACACCAGGCCCCATTTGTTCTTTGTAGCACAATGCAGCCCTGGTGCCTATAGTGCAGAAAGCAATTAATTTTCCCAATATTATCTAATTTTTGGCATGTACTGAACGCAGCCAGAGTGACTACGCCAGGATCGTATCAAGGACTTATGCCTGCGCCTGTGCAGAGGGATGTGCAGTTGCCATAGCAGCAATCAATCTGCTAAATAACTGGGAACACAAACTGATTCAAAGGCAAAGACTGATTTGGGTCAGGGAATTGCACTCTATAAAGAACAACTTCTCAATAACTTCTGACAATGTTTTAACTTTTATGGATGGCCCCAGACATGAATAGTGAGTGATTGCTCAGTGGCAGGAGGGTATGTATGCCCCAAGAGGAGAGTCACATGCTGTTCCTGGAAGGTCAGAAAAGAGAATTCTATGCAACATGCCATGACATTGCTCTTGTGCTGCCTGTCTAGTCTCAGAGCTCAGAAGGGCTTGTGACAAAAGCAACAGCATCTCACTTGAAATCTCACAGCGTCGTGGGACAAGTGCATGCCATTTATCAGCATCGTGGAATCGTGAAACTTATCCTTATACAAGTCCGCTGATTTAAATATACTCAAACATGTACAAGCAGCCAGGGGTAGATACAGGATTCACATGGTAGCCGCTTGGGTGCAGATCTGGTTCACCTCGTTCCTTCCGTGTTGTTTCCTTGCCTTTGGCTCTTTCTTTTTTTCTTTTCTTTTTCTTTTTTTCTTTTTCTTTTCCTCTTTTTCTTTTTCTTTTAAAAGATTTATTTTATTTTATTTTATGTGTATGAGTACACTGTAGCTGTACAGATGGCCGTGAGCTATCATGTGTGTGGCTGCTGGGAATTGAACTCAGGACCTCTGCTGGCCCCACTCGCTCTGGCGTAATTCTCTGTAGCTGTCTTCAGGCAGCACCAGAAGAGGGCGTCAGATCTCATCACGGATGGTTGTGAGCCACCATGTGGTTGCTGGGATCCGAACTCAGGACCTTCGGAAGAGCAGTCAGTGCTCTTACCCGCTGAGCCATCTCGCTAGCCCCGACATTTTTTTCTTGATATTCTGCACGGCAAGAATTTGGGTACTCTGTATCTGCTTTGTGTAGTGTGGAATGTTTTGTCTCACTTGAACTAAGGTTCTGGTGGGAGAACACTTGACACTCCTAGAGGCAGCACTGACCTGTTGAGTGATTCAGGCTTTTAAGATTAAAAAGTTTCAAAGCTAGCTTTGGGGTCCAAGAAGATGGCTTAGTGGCACTTGTCACATATGCATGAGGACTTGTGTTCAAAATCCCCAGAACCCGTATTAAAAGCTGGGAGATGATTTTTGTATTGCTTGTAAACAACTCCATTGCTGAGGATTCTTAGCTGCCACCATAGCTCCAGGCTTAATAACAACCTCAATCAGAAGATAAAATAAGGAAGAGAGGGATAGGGCAGGACACCTGACATCATCCTCTAGTCTTCATGTGTGTACATAGCTCTAGGTAACCCCCCCCACACACACACACACGCAAGCATGCACATACATGGTTATCATTTTCTCAGATTTTAAAGTAGTTCTAGGTATCTCGTTTATAGCCCCTGTATAGTGTCTCTGTAACATCTGTATTTCTGAAGTATAATACAGCCCATGCAGGAAGGCAGAAAACAGAACCCACAGGCTCGGTAGTTCAAGTTATGTTGTGACTTTTGTTAAGTATGTGATCTTGGGAAATCTGCTTCGATCACTGTACTTCTCTCTCTACTTCAGTTTTATAGAATGGAAATGATGGTGCTGATTATACTAGCTGATTCTCACCCACCCTAAATTCTGGGAAGGAGACAAAAGGTAACAGTTGCTTCAGGTTCAAAGCCTCCTGCAGGTCCCCAGTCCACATGTCTGGACTTTCAATTTTATTTTTGTTTTTACTTCTTTAGGCTTTAATGTTGCTGTGTTAGGCATTCATGGAATAAAGAAAGTCTAGAAAAACACTTCACAGAACATTTGTCACATAGTTGCATTCAATACATTCTTTTGCTATTTAAACAATTCCTAACAACTGTTAAAAAATATTGTCATCTTCAGAGTGGGTTTCACCTTTAGTATCACTTGGTACCTTGGAGGAAGCTGATCCCTGCATCCTGGAAGGTGGTTTAGACAGTTTTTTCTACCTGTTCCGTTCTTTCTTTCTGATTATGTGGCTGGGAGTCAAGCAGTAGAGCATGTGCTCCTAACTGAGTTCCCCATTGGAAGCCACACCTTTCCAGGGCTCCAAGCCACCAAGCTTGGGTCACCCCTGCTGGAAATGAACTTATGCAATAGGTAATTTGACACAGCTGTGTTAGCTGGCATACACTCCTTTGGAAGATTCTTTTATTTCTCAGTCTCTCAGCCAAGGGATGTTGGTTTCTAGTGAAAATGTAGTCTCTAAGCCAGATAGTTCCAAGTGGACTGTCAGTGGGTGGTGAGCATCAAATAAGCAGGGCTGGGTTGTATTTTGAGTTTGAAACCTGAAGGTAAAAATTCTGTACCTTTTCATCGCTCTTTCTCATAAGGTGGTAATTTTGCATTGACCTTCTGCGTCTCTCCTGGGCTTCCGGGCATGACATTGCTACAATCTGTGGCTTTAGAATGAGTGCTCGGCTTTAGTCCTGTGTGTGCATTGATTTTTTTTTTTCTCTTTTAACCTAGAATGCAAACGGAACCTGGGCTTGCTATCTGAATATCTCTAATTAGACTACCTGCGCAAATCTACCAATTGACTTTAATAGATTGAATCCAAGCCTGTGACAGTGTTGGAGGGGAAATGAGTTTGCTTCGCCTCCTCAGTTATCGTCAGCACTTGGACTGAATGCAGATAGATTTTCCACATTCAAGACACAATGGTAGGCAAGGGTTCCTGAGGCCCTGGAGGCAGGATGTAATCATCACACAGGTAAATTATCCCTACTGAGAGAAAATTGGAGCAGTAAATGAAACATTAGTCCACTTCACTAGGAGGTCACGTATGTTTCAGTGCTGAGACAACCTGCTTGTGTGATTAGAGTTAGGGCGGAGACTGCCATTCATGGGTTCATTTTTTTCCCCTTCTTTTTTTCCTTTATATTCTGCTGAACTTCGTTTTACTTCAACTTCTTTGCCAATTAAGCCCCAAATTGGCAGTTAAGACAAAATACAAATGAGAGGGAGGGATCAGTGAGAAAGGATATGGAGACAATGGAGAGTAAGGTGAAAATTGCCCTTTCTCCCTCCTCCTTCTGACAGCTGTGCTGATCAAAAGGGGTTCCGAGCTTTTTGTAAGCCATAACTCACTGGACTGAAGCCCAGAGCATCCATCAATAAAATGCGTATGGGGGCAAGCTTGCTATTCGAACCTGTCTTCTTCTGTTCTTACCTGGGCCCCTCCCTGTGCAGCTAGGCTGAATGCCATTTATCAAGGCCTTCTCTAATCAAGCTTTGCCATCCCTGTTCCATGTATGTTCTGTGGATTTTTCTTATGATCAACTAATAAATAACACAGAAAGAAGAAGAGTCATCTCCATTTTTGGCTGAGAAAGCTGAAATAATGGAGCAGTGCCCTGATCACCTGCAGGCCTCAGCTATGCTATGGGAAGACAGCTCAAACCTAGGCAGTTTGGCTTGGGTTCATTCTACTAGTTTCTAATTAGAAAGCATTTCTGTGACTAATGCAGGAGACAAATGTTAGAATGTATATGTATTCAGCCACCTACTCGGCTGTGATAAGAACCACAAAGAATGCTTCTTATACCAACACCCCCACCCTTGTTTGAGATAAACAGATATTTTTAAATGCTTTAAAAATACACATTGCTGAGCTGACAGTTTAGAGAGTGCCTGGTTCTCTTTCTGTGAACATTTCCCAGCCCTTCCATTAGAAAGGATGATGTAATGAACCATAACTCCTATGATGGGACATGTAAGATAATTCTAGTGTTTATACTTTCATGATGGAGTAAAGCCCCATTTGGTTTAAATGACTACAAATGATGTTTTAAAGGCGTGACATCATAAAGGGAAATCACTTTGGGGTGGCGATGAAGTCTTTCTTCCAAAATGACCTTCCCTTTTCACATAGCGATGTTTATATTTCATTGTTGTGTACTGCAAGTTTGTATGACTCATGCCTGTTTTCTTTTGCCATATTTACAAAAAAAGTTTAATTTAGACTTAACAGTGACCTGATGTAAAGTGACTTTTATTTAAGTCATTATGTGTGGTGATGGCCTCCCCTTCCTTCTCTTCTCACTCCTCCTTTCCTCCCTCCTCCTGTTTCTTCCCCTCCTTTTTCCTTCCTCCTTTCCTCTTTCTCCTTCTTCTGTTAGATAGGAGCTCACTTTGTATTGCAGTATAGTCTGAGCTCCTTATGTAAATCAGGCTGGTCTCTAATTCGTAGCAACCTTCCCACCTTAGCTTCCTAAGTGCTAGGATTATAGCCTAAGCCACAATGCCCACCTATTGGGCTTTTATTTAAAGAATTAATTTTATTTTAAATCTCTCCCTCTCTCTCTCTCTCTGTCTCTCTGTCTCTGTCTCTGTCTCTGTCTCTGTCTCTGTCTCTCTCTCTCTCTCTCTCTCTCTGTGTTTATACACATGTTAGTGCAGGTGCCTGTGAAGGCCATCAGATCTCCTGGAGTTGGAGCTACAGCAGTCTGAGCTGTCTGAATCAGTTTCTGTGAACCTAATTTGGGTCCTCAGAAAGAGTAGTATATGTTCTTATAACTCCAGCCCTGGACCCAGACCTCTTTAATAACATCATTTCTGTGCTTCTAGGACTATTTTTATTGTGTGTTTCTCCATCTCCTGTTACTATTTACGTATATTCCTTGTTTTTTTTTTTTAATGTTTATTTCCATATACATTTGTGTAGGTGAGTTGGGTGGAGTAGGTGTGGATGGCTGTGTATATAGGTGAACTGGTTCAGGGAGTAAGAAGCCCGTGTGTGTGTGTGTGTGTGTGTGTGTGTGTGTGTGTGTATGTACGCATGAATGCACATGTGTAGGTACCCAGAGGTGCCAGAAGATACTCGATTCCTTGGAGCTGGAGTAGTCACAGGAGGTTGTGAGCCAGCCAGTGTAGGTGCTGGGAACCAAACCTGAGTTTTCTGCAAAGGCAATGTGTACTCTTAACTGGTAACACATCTCTCCAACCCTTCAAACACTGTTCTTGACATTTACCACCTACTCATCGTAGGTCCAAGGACGAGAATTAAGACAGCCACTGTGGCCTTTCACAATAAGCTCTGCGATATGTATGATTAGGAAGAGAAGTCAGCTCAGGTAGCATGTTTCCTGGGGAGAACAGATATTACACAAAGCTATGTCTCCACTGACATACTGTTTATCTCAGGCCTGGGAGGATGGTTATGGATTAAGAAGGCAGATGGGGCACGTGCCTGATAAAGGTAGTGTTATACAAAAAGAGGCTTAGAAGTAGAGCTTGTTTTGAGGATCTACTGCAGCCAAGGTCTGTGTTGATGTACCTGAGCCATGTTATGGAGGTACCACTAAAGCCGTACAGCTGTTTTTGGGCTGGGATGCTTTTACAGGTCACATGGATGTCTGTGGGCTATGCTGCCACTGAGGGCCATGACTGGGTCTCTGGTCTTACTGCAGCCATGCTCTGTGTTGCTGTACCTGGCCAGTGTTACCACCAAAGCTCAAGTGGAAGTCCATGATCTATGATGCAGCCTGAAGTTGCGTCAATGTCTGTAGGCTCTGCTGCTGCTAGGGACAATATTGAAGTACCTGTGTGCTTACCTGAGGTCATGGTGATATCTGGGTCCTTGTTGCCATAGAGGGCCACATCAGGGTCTGAGGCCCTACTGCAGATGGATCTATGTCCATGGCCAGAGTTACCACCAAAAGCTATCTAATGTTCATGTCTGGGATGCCACCTGAGGCCCTGATGATGTCTATAGGCTATGTTGCTGCCAGGAGACATATGACTATGAGTGGCCTGGGCTGCCACCTGAGGCCATGGTGATGTCTGGGCTCCAGCTGCTGCTGAGTGTAGGGAGCTGCTTGGATACAATCGTCAGCTGCGGCTGCTTAGACGATTGTATCCAAGATGGCGGAT
>NW_022196900.1:50685366-50736254 GCF_008632895.1 Mastomys coucha | reverse complement strand
CCGTCGAGAGAAGAAGTCCAGGTGTTCGGTCGTTATTGCTGCTGGTAGGCAGCAGAAGCGCCGCACAGCTGAGGACCATGTCTGGGTTCATGGACATACTGCAGCCAGGGTCTGTGTTAATGTCTGTAGTCCAAGTCACGACAAAAGACCATTTGAATGTTTGTGGCCTATGCTGCTGCCTGGTATCACGTTGATGTTAATAGGCCATGCTGCTACTGGAAGCCATATTGGTGTGGGTGGCCTGTGCCATGTTGACGCCTGGGTTCCAGGCAGCCTCTGAGGGCCTTGTATGGATCCGTGGTCCTGCTTCAGTCCAGAATCATGTTGCTGGTCTTGCCAGAAACCGAGCTGGAGGCCCCATCTATGTTCCCACTGATTGTTAAGAGCAAGGAGCCTACTTTTGCCATGATATTGATGACTGCAGACACACAGTTGAGAAGAAAAGACATGGAAGCCCTCTGTGACAACCTGTACTCCCTCAGCCACCCACTTCTCAAAAGTAATAGCCAAGACAAGAAGCCACTGAAGAACTCTTAAAAAGTGTGACCGAGATGCCAAAGAGTAGTTCTCTATGATCAATGGCTCTGGTGGAAGTCTGGGAAATGAAAGACTCAGTTTTGTTGCAAGGGTGCAGGCCACTAAGAATTTGACTATGCTCCAGCGAGCACATCCATACCACAAAGTAGACTTACTTTCTGCTTTCTGTCTTCCTTCCTTCCTTCCTTCCTTCCTTCCTTCTTTCTCTCTCTTTTTCTTCCTTTTTTTCTTTCCCTCTTTTCTTTTTTCTTTTCCTTTTTGAAAATTATTTTTAGTTTTTACACAAGGGCAGGGATAGATATGGAAGGACTAGGAAGTGACTGGGATTGAGGTGCATGGTGTGAAACTCACAGGACAGAACTAATAAAAAATGTTATCTAAGAAGAACAAAAGAAGTAGGGCTTGTTCAGGAAGCACACTTAGTTCAGGATGAATCCAAGCAGAGCAGGACTGTAGTGAAGACAGTTAGTGATGTAGCAGGATTGAAACCAGGGAGTGTGGTAAATGCCAACATAGGAGATTTCAGACTCTATTCTGTCGACACTACTGTATGCATGAGGCATTTGAGCCTAGAAGGGAAAGAATCTCATTTTTCAGAATTATTTTCAAATTAATTTTCTTTTAGAAAATATATTATAATTATGTCATTTATCCCCTTCCTTTTCCTCCTTCTAACCCATCCAGGTATTGCCTTATTTGTTCTCATTCAAGTTTGTGGTTTCTTTTCTTTTTTTTTTTTGCAAGACTGAAATATACACCTTAGAAGGTTTCGTGTTTATCTCTTCTTTAGTTCACTCCTACTGTGGATAATAATTTGGTGTCTCTTAAGTGTGTTGGCCTCCTAAAAGCTACTAAAATACTTTCAAAGTCAGAAAATGAAATAATTAGTATCTACAAACACTTAACCGTATTTAGAACTTCTGTTGTTTAATTCTGAGAGCCCTGTTTTGGTTTGCTTATATGCTTGCCTAAGATTCATCAGATGTCATAGAAAACACACTCAGAGTTCCACTGTCTAGTACATTTGTTCCCTACTCTAATGCATGTTAGGAAAAATGGGGGACAGCTGTGAACTGAAGCTCCCGCATGACTTCCATTCATGCTTAATTCACCAGAACTCAGGCATAAGGTCAGAGAGGGATGGCTGAGAATATGAGTTTAGAAACTTGTCCAGAAAGAAAGGTAGCAGTACTTGACAAACACACAGCTATTGCATATGTTGATGTGATTATAGCAACAGCTTTCATTCTTAGGCAGGAACTACTAAAATCACAAATCAGGCTTTTCTGTTTCGGGACATCTCAGCCTTATAACTAGTCTGTCAGTGATCTGTTTGGGTGTATACTCTTCTTTGCCTAGCTTTTCTATTCCTAATTCTCATGCAGAATTTATTTTTCATCTTTGTTTCTACTTGGGAAAGCATTTATACAGAAAAATATATTATCATATATATAATATGATATATGTATATATGATAATACATTTGTATTATATATACATATATGTATATGTATACATATACATATGTATATATGATAATACATTTGTGTATGTGTACATATGTATATATGTGTATATATATATATACATATATATATATATATATAGAGAGAGAGAGAGAGAGAGAGAGAGAGAATTTGTTGCATTGGTCATTTGTTAGTTCCTTCATCTTATTAGTGTTATTTTGGAAGGTTCTGGAAACTTTAGGAGCTATACCCTAGGTGGAGGAAGTCCCTTAAGCCACGCGTTGAGACTATGCTTCAGTCTGGAATCTCTATTTCTGCTTCCTTTCTGCCATGATATAAGCTGCTCTGTGCTCCACAAATTCTCTTCCATGATGTATTAAACTCTTTAAAGTCAAGAGTGAAATTGGATATCTCCACCCTTTCTGTTGTTTATGTACGCATTCTGTCTCAGGAATGAGAAGGTAACCAGTACTAGAGAAGTGGGTCATGACCATACAGACCTGACCACATGCTTCTCAAGTCTTTGGAACTTTGTGTGTGTGTGTGTGTGTGTGTGTGTGTGTGTGTGTGTGTGTGATGTATTTTGGAGGTTCACACAGAGAAATGTAGGAAGTGAACAATGGGCAGATATAAGAACTACAAGAACTACAAGACTGAATGACTGCCCAACTATGCTTTGACTTTCTTTGGTCTTATTATTTTTGCTATGCACTCTCCTCTCCATTTTGGAAATTGGATATCTGTGACTTTATATCTTGGAATGTGTAACTTGACTTTGACTTTACAGTGGTCCACATCTAAGAGTTTGCCTTGAGTCTCAGAACAGACTTAGACTTTAGACCTTTGCACATTGTTGGAAATGCTAAGACTGTGCAGACACCTGCATACTAAATGCATTTTCATGAGATGGTGGGGCCTCTGAGAGCTGGGGTGGATTGTTCTAGTTGAATGTAAACTCTTTCCTATGTTTCTGAATGCCTGATTCTCATGGAGTGGTAATATTTTTGGAGTTGTGGAAACTTTGGGAGATGAACAAATGCACCATTGGATGGGGATTTTGGGGCTTATGTTTTGTCTGGCTTCTTCTTCCACATTCTCTGCTTTCTGTCCTGCAGATGTGAAGAGCTTCCTGTGACATATGGTTGAATCACAGTGATTTCTGTCCAAGAACATGGGGGGGGGGTCAAAAAACTCTACACTTACCTCTCTAAAACTATGGGTTCAAATGAATATTCCCCTTTTACCATTGTTCCCATCAGGTGTTTAGTCACAGAAGGTGAAAGCTGCAGAGTCCAAATTCATCTTGATGTAGTGGGAAGTGATGATTGTGTTTCAACTTTAAGATATTCTCTATCAAAATAGTTTTCTCTATCAAGTTAGTTGTGTTTTAAGTAGGAGACATATCAGGAACCCATTAAAGGATGAAATACATCAAGGCAGTGTATTCAGACTGTTTATAACAGATGTAACTGGTAAAAATGATTTTTCAATTGATTTATCCTTGAAAAGTATGACTGCTGTATCTTTTCCTAATCTCCATCTATAACATTTTCTATTTTTACTCCATCCCCTCTGAAACCAATCAGTCTGTCATATAAGTCACATATTTTGTTTTATTTTGCCACCGCCACACCTGCCTTACTTAATTCTGTGCAATCAGGAGGGTGTTATTGGGAACATAATTAGCCCTGCCAAACAGACCAAGGAAGAAGCTGCATCTCTGTGTGGAAGAAAGAGATGCTCTTGGGTAAGGAGATAGATTTTAATTTCAAATTATACAAGGACTATTGTCAACCCAATGGATAGAAACTGTTGAAATATAAAATACCCTTTGGTCAAATAATTTGACAATTCTCTCTGCATTCCTTTCACCCTTTATATCCCATTCCCTTCTCTGGTCCTCAGTCCCAAAGAATCAGAGTGTAGCGTAAAGCATCATATAGCTATTCAGCCACCAGCACAGTATCCCTGATAGAAAATCAGGTTTCCATTCTTTTTCAATCTTTGTGGAAACTGAGCACTGTCTGGGGAAAGGCTTCCTGTAGTCGACACGCTCAGCGTTTAGATTCTCTACCTAATACTGTCTGCTTGATTTAATGTATCATTTAACGTTTCAAAGACATCTGTCAGGAAGTTATATCTTATAATCCAGATACCTAGCACACAACGTGAGGCAAATGCTTGGCCGTCAGTAAGAGCCCATTTGAATGGGTGAAAGCATGCACATGGAAATGAGCGACCCTTTAGGAACATGTATCCTTTCCCATTAGTTCGTAGAGCCACCTTTATGTGTAATTTATTCAGTCCTTTCCTGAACCCAGTCACTATGCTTGGAATATAAAATCTTGATTATAGGATTATTTTGAGGAAGTGGGACAACACATATGTAGCCTGCTGAGAGAATTCTTACTTCATAAGCATGAACTAATAGTTCTGTGTTTATAGGCAAACACTGAAAGTTATTGGAAAGGGCTCTAGGTTCCTGGTACAAGACAGGTGAGAAAGAAAATACTGAACTGTTATCTTTATGTGAGGTATAAGACATCCTTCTTGAAGAACATCACCTCACAGGCCATATCTTGTTGGAGGGTTTCATTTTCTTAAGGTTCTTATGGGGCTCATGAAAGTTCAAATAAAATAGATTATCACTGAATACCTTATTACCAACAGATGCTGGTGTTGTTTGGCCAGGCTCATGAACAAATGAGGAATGGTGACTCTGTCAGGCTGTCTTGGAAAGGGAATTCATTTTAAAGAGATCCTGCGCTCATTGCATTTGGAACAACAAGGCTGCGAGGATCCAAGACAATTTCTCTGTCCTTCTGATGTTCAGCATTGATGCAGAGTTACAGTGTGCCTGTTGCAGTCTGTCTATTTTCTCATATTTTCTGCTGACAGATTTTCAACTACTGCATTTCACAGGGTAGTTAGCTGTTTGTTTTAGTTCCTATCTTCATTTATTGAATGTGCTTTGTGCTAAATCGGCTCATGGGGTCCTCAGCCTGGTTGGGAATGACCGTTGAGTAGTTTTTTATGGTTGCTGTTTTTGTTTGTTTTAACCTTACAAGGAAGAGTACTTGACAAAATAAAAGGGAAGATTAGGAATAGTAAACTAGCATAACTGACATCGCCAGGATGGGTCAGTGGGGAGGGCAGCACACCTGTCTTAGGACTATTAGAAGAGCGGTTCCTTAGAACTATTAAAAAGGACACTGGACTGCTATGATGGGAGGAACCTAGTGATATAAGCAAGGAAAAGATCATGGTTTCAGAAATATACAAAGGAGGAGATGGTTTATTCTAGGGGAAAATGCATTTAGTATATTAAGAAATAAACCTCAATTCCAAATGGTATATTAGGTCTTGAAGGCCCAAAGCTGGAAATTTGAGTTCCTCTTCTTTGTAGCCTGTGCTCTCATGGGAAGTAGACATGAAAGGTTAGAAAATAAGTGTATGATTTTGTATGAGGAGGAAATAAATATAATGTATGAGATATGATGGAGCACCAATCACACCAACATGTGAACATATGTGCTAGCTATCAACAGCTTTGGTAATTTGACTCCCTTATGGCAAGTTCTGGCTATGGAAATATGAGAGCACTGTGTGCATCTTCTAGCCATGGACCATAAAATTTTCCAGTTGTTTCCCATCAATGTTATTCTGTGTGTGTGTGTGTGTGTGTGTGTGTGTGTGTGTGTGTGTGTTGACTCACTGCATGGAGCAATACTTCCCACAATAGCTTGTTTCATTCCACTGTTATGTCAGAATGAAACAAGCTTTAGTTGTGCTTAGTGAATGGTTCTCAGTCTGGGATCCTGGGTTAAAACCACTGGCATCACCTGTACTCTCAGTCTCATACTTCTGCACTACAATACCTCAGATTATATTTATCATATTTCTGGAGGCAGGGAGATTCAACATTAAAGTTACAGCATACTGGGTAACAAATGAAGATTTCTCTTTGTTTTTAAGATGACTCACTGAATGCTGTCCTTTACCATCCATTGGATGATGGTAAAGGGAAAGACAGGTTAAAACAGCCTAACAGGAAGGTTGCTAATTCTACTGATGAGAGTGAAGCCTGTGGACTAATCACCACTTAAAATGCCTAATATTGTTAATTGGCGATCAATTTTATTAAATTGAATTTTAGAGGAGACACAAACATTCACACCATAGTTCCTGGGAACTTGTCATCGATAGAAATTAGTAGATACCTTGCCAGAGAAACCAAATTAGAACATTGGAGAGCTTTGAGAGGTGGCATCTAATAATCTCATTTCTAAATAGCCTTCCAGACGATTTGGATTCACACCAAAATTTAGGACTGTTTTAAGTCATTGAAGTTGTTAGGTTTTTGTATCAGCAAGCCTCATCTTAACCAGTCTAGAGAGCAATTGGAATTGGGGCACTCACAAGCGTCACCAAAGGTAGGACATTTAATTAAAAGAGGGAGAACTGGAGTCTTGTAAGAATTTAGAGTTATATTTTACTCACTGAACAGCTATTTTGGAGAACTTGAAATGGGAAAAAGCCAATGTTTTTGCAGAAAAATTCTCAGGCCAAAAGGGTTAAAGTAGAATATTTTGGGGGAAGGATCGGAGATGAGCGTGATTATTTATACATTCCCCAAGATCATCAAAATATATTTATAAACTACAATGTACATGGGAGAAATTTTACTTTTTGGGCAGTTTTAAAAGTGCTACAAAGTTATTCAGCCTTCATCATTAGCCTAATCTTAGCATATTTTTCTGCTGTACTATGTATGAGCTCTGTACCTGCCCAACATTGCTTTTTACTATTCCTGTCTCAGATTCCTATATCTTGGTAACCATACATCTCAAGATCCCATATATTTGCATGATGTAAGTACTGTATAAAAGGGGATTATGTAATATTTACCCTTGTATTCCAAGCTTATTCATGTTGTATCATGTGGCAGAATACCTGATACCTTTTGGTGCCTGTTGTTGAAAATATTTCATCTCAGTCAGGGGTTTCTACCTTGCCTTTGATCATTCAGTTCCTGGACAAAAGACACACAACTTTTATATTTGTAATAAGCCTTCTTCAGCACAAGAGGCAGGAAGACTTCTATCCTCTATGCTATTAAAATCTGCTTCTCCATCATTAACTCCACTTTATAATTTGCTATGTTCCACCTTGACAGCTCTTAACTCCAATAGGCTAGCTCCCATGACTGTTTTTATGACAAACCTACCCCAAGGTTGCCTCCTCCTCTCTCCCCTTCCTTCCTCGTGGTCTCCTCAGTCCCCAATCCCTGGGAACCCCAAACTCCGTCTATGTCTCTTCTCCCCTGGTATTGGCTGTTGGCATCTTGATTTAACCAATAGTTTTAAATTGAGGAACAAGGTCACATTGTATATGCAGGTTATTTCATTCCTAGGAGCAACTGGGGGCTGGGGAACAATATTTACCATTACAATATATATCAAAGCTCAAACCTCAACAGTTACCCAACTTGTCCTAGTTAGGTTTCTGATGCTGTGATTGAACACTAACCAAAACCAACTTTTTATAGGAAAGGGTTTCTTCAGCCATCCATTTCCTCAGTCTTCCCATAAACATGATTGCTGTCATAACAGGAATAACCTCATCTCTGGTATGAATTTTTATGCTAGTTAATTCAGGGTTGCAAAGCAAACAGCCCAAACCGAGAGCAACGTATAGAAGGTATAGAAGAAAGAGTTTGTTTGGGCTTACAGTCCCAGGGGGATAAGTATCCATCTTGTCAGGGAGCTGTGGCAGCAGGTGGTAGACACTGGTTACAGAGCAGAAAACTGAAGGACCACATCTCCACAGAAAGCACTAGGCAAAGGGTGCAAGCTGGAAGTGTCTAATGTCCTCAAACTCTCAAAGCTTGCTTCATCCAACAAGCTTTTACCTCCTAAACTCCCCAAACAACAACACTGTCTTGGAGCTAAGCATTCAAATGCCCGAGACTGGGGTAGGAGGCATTTCTAATTTAAACCACCATGGTGGCTGGAGAGATGACTCAGTGGTTAAGAGCACTGACTGCTCTTCCAAAGGTCCTGAGTTCAATTTCCAGCAACCACATGGTGGCTCACAACCATCTGTAATGGGATCTGATGCCCTCTTCGGTGGGTCTGAAGATAGCTATAGTGTAGTCATATATATAAAATAAATCAAGAAATTTTTTAAAAAAAATCACAATTTTAAACTACCACACTATTAATCTGTTAATGGATACTTGATAATTGGGTTGCTTTCCCCTTTTGTGTGTTTGGGATAATGTTTCAAAAAACATACATAGGCATATATGTATACATACATCCTGGCTTTAAATTCCTTTGCATCAATAAAGATTTCATGAGCAGGGATGGTGGCACAATCTATGATCTGATCAAGGTACCCCTTTCAGTAAATGAAGGGATACTTAACAATCTATGGTAATGCATTGAAATGGTATAGGCATGATCATATTGAACACCTAGCAGGAACACTGCAGTGGTATCAGGGGAGGAGGAAGCACTGAGTTCAGTCTACAGGAAGATTTGGACAATATTCCAGGTAGATGGGGAAAAGGTGTTAGTGTGCAGTCTTCCTGAAAGCCCCAGGTAGTCAAGAATGGATGAAGAATAAAATGGGAGAGGATGGAAGAGATGGTGAGGGAAATGAAGAAGCCAGATCCGACTTTCTGCAGGCAGTGATTCCTCATGTTGACTACACAGCAGGATCACTCAGAAGCTCTCAGTGCTCACCAGTACCAAGCATGAGTTCCACCCCTGTACATTATGGTTTAATTGGTTTGGGTTGTGGCCAGGACAATGACATTTTTACAGTTTCTCAAGGTAATTCCATTATGAACCCAGCTTGAGAAGCATGACCTCAAAGTGGGTTTGATAGCCGAGGGGGCATCCAGAAGGGTGTTCTTGTTGATCCTCCGGGACTCGTTTTGTGTTGCAATGAAATGAAGTTCCCACCTATACCCCCAACCCCAGGGCTGTTGTAAGGGTTGCACAACATTACCTTTTATCTCAAACCCAGGGAATGTGAGCTCAATATTATTGGGCAAGGATGACAGAGCTGAGGAAATCTGGGTAGAACTCTTTATGTACAACATCCAGAGGCCCACACTCAGGATGCCATAGGGATGCTAAGTTGCTTTTACTCCTTCAAATGCGAGTTTCCTCACATCCTTGGGTGGGGAGCAGACTGGAGATTTGAACTCCTTTAACCTGGGATCTACTGGAATTGTCATAGAATCTTACTTCCTTAAAGGGAGACTTCCTGATCTGCAGGGTGAATTTACAGTGAATGTGACAGGATTCGAAAGCAAAAGTCTCTGGGGATGCAGCTGTGAATGATCAGGATGAGGGAGCGCAGGGAGGCACCTGCTTGCTGACTTCCTCCAGGCTCCATGCTGTGGTAGCGGCTGTGCAGCGGTGTGCTTCTTACTTTTTTTTTCCATCTCTCTCCTGAGCAGAAATCCTGTAACAGGGCCACTTACTCAGCTCCCTTCATGGCCCTTCCAGAGAGGAAGGTACATTGCTGGTCTCCACCAATGAAGAGTAGGAACAATGGATCTGTTCTGTATCTTTTCGTAGTGTATGAGAGCCCTTGATTTTCTAGGAGAGGTCTTTTTCTCCACTTTTCCCGATTCTCAAAGGTTTGGAGTATGTCCTTGGTCACATTGTCATATCGAGGACACGATGTGAGGAAAGGTGTGGGTTCTAGTCTCTGACAATCATTTGGAGTAGGTTTTGATGGAAAGTGGGGGTGGTGGATGTATCACTGACTGCAGTAATCTTGGGGGGTAGTGAGAAATTGGAGGGCGTCTCTCCCGCAAGTTAATAGAGAGGTCTGCCAACTGTCCTGTGTTTGTGGTCATTATATGTTAAGGTTAGCCCAGAGTAGTGAAATTCCACTGACTAGATCTGGATTTTCCAGACAGCCATAGTTATGGGGAGACTGACCACTAGCATGTGTGAGCATCCACTTAGGTTTGCATACCCTTTGCATTTACGTTCACACATAAAACCTAAACCATCACATTGATTTGTCTGTACCTGTGATCTTACCCATTCATCTGGATAATCGTAGTTAGTGGTAACTCTGCACATTCTATATCCAAAGGATCCACATGTTCTAAATCCAAAGGAAACCTTGAATTGTTGCCTGGATTTATTTTTAGGCTTTATACTCTCCTTTCTCAACCAGCTGCTTCTTCATTATTTTAAAATAGTATCACAGTGTTAATAGCACATTCAGGGCAGGGATTTCAGCATGGGCCTGTCTGTAGGGTAATCCTGGAGAACTGGCCCAGCAGGAGGCCCTATGATTCCTAACCTAAGTAACAGGGCCTGGCCATGCATGCATGCTCAGATGATGGGCCATCTGTGTCCTGCATAGTGCCAACTTGGAAAGTGTCTCACTTGATAAATTAAAGGTGAGGCAGCCTTGGGCTTTCTAGATTCTTATGAATCATCCTCTTTTTACGCCTGAGTGAGGAGCTAAGAGAAGAAGACCCTGCTGAATATGTGCCAGACATGTTTTATATATTGCTTCTTTGAACCCCCACTAAGCTTCCAAGTCAGACATTTTTATTCCTATTTTACAGGTGTAGAAATTAAAGTTCCAAGTGACTGAGCTACCTGTCAATGACCACAAAGTGAGACTAGCCATTTTAAGAATGGGAGCCCAGGTCTGATGTGTTGGACTTTCTGCTTTATGCCTGGGTATCTCAAAAAGCCACCTACTCACATTTGAGGATGGTCGTTTTTTGTGGGGAAGCTGCTCTGTGCATTGTGGTATGTGTTTCAGTATACCTGGCTTCTGTGCTGGGTGATGGTCACCCTTCCACCTCATATCAACCAAAAATGTTTCCTGACCTGTGTATTAGGAACATCAGCTCACTCCAAGCTCATCAATCCTGCCTTTCCTGCCTTTGATTAACATATGTTTTTCAATTAGTTCTGTTTATTTATTTGTTTTTATTTTAATTTTTAAAAATATTTTAATTAATTAGTTAATTAATTAATTTGGGGGGGTTTGAGACAGGGTTTCTCTGTATAACCCTGGCTGTCCTGGAACTCACTCTGTAGACCAGGCTGACGTCAAACTCAGAAATCCTTCTGCCTGTGCGTCCCAAATGCTGGGATTAAAGGCATGTGCCACCAGTGCCTGGATTGTTTTTATTTTTAAGACGGGGTATCAGGGAGCTCAGGCTGGTTTCCAATCTGCTGTGTAGCCATACATGGCCTGGATCTCTTGATCATCTGCTCTCTGCTCAGATGCTGCCCTCACAGGTGTGTGTCACAACTCTGGGTTTCTCATACATCACTGTGAAGTTTATACAATAGGTACCAGAGTCGCTTCCATTTTAGATATTAATAAATGGGTCCTTAGAGAAAGTGCGAGTTGATCAAGTCTCATGTTTCTGAGGTAGATCTGGTGAAGGTGAGGCTAGGTTGAGACTGGCACAGGCAACTCATTGTCAAAGTCATTTTATAAGGGGTTTCAGTGGAGCATGGGCAAACTCTGACCGTGACAGATACAGAGCCACTTGCTACCTGTGGGGACAGAGATGTGCATTAAAAGACACATCTGGTAACATGGATGAGGAGGTAAAAGAAAGTACCCGCTGCCAAGCTTGAAGACCTGAGTTTCAACTGTGTGCATGTGATGGAAGGTGAGAACCAACTACCACAAGTCATTCAGTGACCTCCACCTGTAATGCTGTGGTGTACACACACACACACACACACACACACACACACAAGCAAACAAAGAGTTGAACACATTTACTTTAAAAATAAGAAAAACAAATAAAGAGCAAGAAACTTCTGCTTTTCTGGAGGTATGGTAGCCCAAGGAACCTAAACCGAGTAGCATGGATCATTGTGAGCATTCATTGTTGAGTTCGAGGTGATAGTAGAATAAAATCTCGGGGGAAAGGATGGGAATGTTGAGAGAGAAGAGAAAAGCTTGCGGACGTCAACTTCATGAAGCGACTTGCAGAACTCACTTTAACTGGCAGGCAGAACACATGCCCAAGGTGGCTTGTGCCCTGCGATCTGCAGAGCACGGAATGAAGGATCCGTGCTTTGGGTGTCCGTCCAGTGCGTTTAAATAAACTCCCATCTCTGGCTGGTGTTGAATCCCCAGGCTGAGTGGGCTGCTTTGCTTGGAAGCATAGTGCATCCTGAGCTTCTAAAAATGGTTACAGCGAAACAAAAACAGCTGTGTCAATTTCCAATTTCCGCTCTATTCAAATTCACACTCTGCCTCCTCTCCTCCCTCTGAGACCCTAGGACCCAGGCACATGTACAATCAGACACACACGTGCATATATTCACTTCCTGAGGCAGTGGAGCTCTGGAAGGGACACACACACACACACACACACACACACGCACACACAGAGAGAGAGAGAGAGACAGAGACAGAGAGAGACAGAGAGAGAGAGACAGAGAGAGACAGACAGAGAGAGAGAGAGACACAGAGAGAGAGAGAGAGAGAGACAGACAGAGAGAGAGAGAGAGAGAGAGGGAGAGAGAGAGAGAGAGAGAGAGGGGGGTGTACACACATGTGCATGTGTGCCTGGTCCGCTGTCACTTACTCAAGTTCATTTCTCTACAGAGATGCAATGTTTCTACTCTTTCAAAAAGAAATCACAAACAAGGGAAGCCACCACAGCCCAGACTACAATAAAATGCTACAATATGCTTTCAAGCTGGAGAGACTAAAAAGCAGGGATGAGAGAGCGGCTGCATGCCTATTTTTATCTCCAACTCTACTCTACGCACTTGTAGTTTCAAAGCTGTCAGGAAGTAGAAAAGGACGTGTAATCAGCCCACTGTTCCCTGTTTCTGTCTTCCGTTGATATGACATGGATATAGGTGTGTGTGTGTGTGTGTGTGTGAGTGTGAGTGTGTGTGCGCACATACACAGATGTTTTAACACAAATGTCAGAGAATTTCACTAAACTCACACCTGAAGCCAGATCAGTTTGAGAACCTTTGTCTTTTCTCTCTTGGTCAAACTCAGAAGATGTAGAGCAGATGATAAAAACTATATTTGGGGTGCCTTGAGATCATTACCAGAAGGGTTAGCAATGAACATATTCATCTTTTTCAACCTTGCCATGAATGGCTTAGAGATGTCCTAACCTGCAGCGTATAAGTGGTAACCTATCTCTTTGAGAGGGTCAATCATGGGCTAGCAGAAATGGGCCAGCCTAGAAGTCTAGACAGCTGGCCATCGATCATCATTCTATTGTGTGTAAAATCTGCCCCTCTTAGTAAGTCAGTTAACCTCTCTGGAGGCCAGGTCTTCATTGAAGATAGAAAAGCATCTGCTAATGGGATACAAGAAACCAAGACAATGCAGAGAAATGCTGTGTTATCACATAGTAGACATTAAAGAATTGCTACCTGCTAATCTTATTTTTGTTACTGATGTCCTATCTGTTTCTGTAGCGTTGGGACAAAGCAGTAGGTGCTGCTTGGGACTTGATCTCTACCTCTGTTCTGTGTTCTTTGCTGTTGTATCATCTAGATCTTCCATGTTGGTGGCATGGGATATTCTGTGAGGATCCCAGGGGAAAACCATAGGCTAGGCAGAGCTCATCAGGTTGAATAAACTGGCTGGTCAGTGGTACCCAGGGACCATATACCTGTCCTGTTCTTACCCTTCAATGCTGGGTTTGCCAAAGTACACAGATGCCATTGGTTTTTATGTAGCTTAGAGATTTGAACTCAGGTCCTCATTGCCTGTGAAACAACACGTCAGTCACTTATCCATCTCACAAGCCCATGCCCCTGCCTTTTCATAGTCACATAAAATTGGGCACAGAGTTGAACCTTTCAAGGATTCAAATTTTCGTGTGTGTGTGTGTGTGTGTGTGTGTGTGTGTGTGTGTGTGTGTGATATTTTTAGGGATGCAGGAGATTCAAATGGGGTTCAAAGTATGAAAACAGAATGTAAGCTTCAGCATGTCAAAGGCCTCTGAGCTCATCATAGTCTAGTCAACAATGGCAGAGGGATGACCTAGCATGTCTAATTCTGGAATATTTAGCACACATATTAATTTCTTTGAGCCCCAAACCAATTTTCTGTAATAGGAATTGTATGGTTTTTGAGTGCAGGTCTCCTTCTGGGCTCTACGTTCAGTCTGTGAGCAGAGCCACATAGCACACAGACACTTCTTTGTCTGCAAGCTTATTAATGCAGCACCAACTTCAACAGAAGAGCAGCTGTTTTGCGGTGTCTGGCTCACTGAGAGTGGCGCCCAGGTACCGCTGCTGCTATTAAACGTTTGTAGGATGACAGATTGCCTCAATGAAGTGTCCATGTGCTGCCTCATTATGATGCTTCAGGTCGAGAAAAAAGCCTGGACCTACCAAAAAGCTTTCCCAGATTGGAAAGCACACAGTTTGGGGGTGTTTAGCACTTCAGCACATGCTCTGTGACTGTGCATTCAAGGCAACATGTCAGAAGAAATTAGTCTGGAGCAGGCCACATATGTCAGCCAGCCGGTGCAAGCATTTGCCTGACACCAAGGCTAGGGACTCTGAAGAAAAGGCTGCTCACCTTAAGACCCCTCAAAAATCAGCAGGTTTGTGAGGGGGTTCCAGATTCTTGTACTTGGGCCAGGAACTTCTGAAGAGGAGCCTGAGCCTAGAGAAGGGAAATAACCCAAGGAAAAGTGGAATCCCTGCCCATTAACTCTGTGCCAGGGAGGGAAAGCTCTGCATTGTAAATGCTGGCACACAATAGAATACCCCTGCCAAGTGGGCACTATTCATATTTGAATTATCAGGTGGGAAGAATGAAGTGGTGAGAGGTCTTAGGCCTTAAAATTAACTAATCAGGCAGTTTCCAAAGGAGATTTGCAAATCTAAAATATGCTCATATTTCTTCCTTCTCATTATGCATGAGGTAAGAAGGTTGATCATGATGATGATTATGATGATGGTGGTGGTGGTGGTGTTAGTGGTGTTGCTGCTGGTGGTGGGTTTAGTTTTCATTTGCTATAGTAACTTTTATTTCATTTCAATTCTTGAAAAATACATGTCTTTTCTACTTGCATTTATCATTTTTCTATACTTCTGCTTGATTAATAAGAAAATTCTTAAGTAAGATTATTTAGCATACAGGATGTTAAAATTCCACATAGAGATAAAATTCTTTCTTAAAAATTATTTCTTCTATTTAGTTTTTTTCTTTTTTTCCTCTCTGGCAGCTGAGGACAGGACCTAGGACCTTGCACTTTCAAGGCAAGTGCCCTACAACTCAGCTAAATACCCTATTTCTCCTCTATTTATTGTTTGAGATTATAATACAGTTAATACTTCCCCATCTTTTTTCTCCTTCCAAAACTTCCCAAATACACCTCCATGCTCTGTTCCAAATTCATGATTCTTTTTTATTAATTGTTATTACACACACACACACACACACGTACACACACACATATTTATCTACATTCATAAATACACATCTCAGTCTGCATAATGCTACCTGTCTGTTTTCAGGACTGACCATTTGGTATTGGATAACTAATTGGTGAGCTCTTCCCTGGAGAAGACCACTTGACAGGCTCTCAGCACTCCTTGGTTGCCTATAGTTCTTTGTGTAGGGTTAAGGCCTCCTGGCTCAAACTCCATATTAACACGCCTATTGTTGCCTTTGTTCAGCTCTTGTTAAAGTAGTCATGTTGGTGTCATGGTGTTGGTTTATGGGTATAGTTTCAGCTATTCAAAAGCTAGCTCTTCTGATTCTCTGGCTCTTACAATCTTTCTGACCCTTCTTACACAATGACCACTGACCTTAGGTTTTGTAGATGTATCCTTTTGAACTGGGCTCTACAACTCTGCATTTTTGTTGATTGCAGTTCTCTGTAATAGTCTCCATCTGTTGCAAAGACCACTCCACAAGAGGGAAGTCATGTCTGGTACCAGAAACCTAGCCAACTACCCCCAGCTAGTAAAGCCATGGATCTTAAAGGAAAAACTACAACCACCACTTTACTAAACCAGTATAATCTCTAACTACATTCTACATATTTATCCCTATAGGCACAGACAAGTGTAGTTCTCATCCCAAATCAAGGAAATTTCTTTTTTGCAACAGATGGTCTTTGTGAACAAACCAATTGCTGCTTGCACATTCAGCTCTCGGCTTCTTTAAAGATAGAAATGCCGATGGGAGCCAGTCCATGACCAGTGTGCACATCCAAGCTTCGCCGGGTTCCTGTTTAGAAATCTTCCCGAGAGAGTGGCATCTTTTTCTGAAGAAAATGAATAACGATGAGTTATTGCAGGTAGGTTGACAAAATGGTAGGGAGAGTGATGGGAATTGTGTTGTTAGAGCCCAGCCCGAGGATGAGCTAAAGTCAAAGCCAACAGACTTGAGAATTAAGAGAGAAGACAGGAACTAATTTGAGAAAAGAAGAAAAAGAGGAACATTTACAGCTTGGGAGACCATGTATATAGTGCAGCTTCTTACCCAAGTGCAATGGGAAGAGGAATGGTGTTCTTGAAGGAGTCAGGAGGTCAGATTAGGAAGGCAGTGGGCAGATTATGCTTCCATTAAAAGCTGCATGTTGCTCTAGCTAAAGGAAGCTTAGAGCTGTTGGAAAACTGGAATACGCTGGTGAAGAAACACCCAGAGAAATTAGGAATGGAGATCCACTGAGAAAGACTAGGCAAGGAAGGGGGAAATATCAGTAAAGCCTAATGATGCTCAAAGAGTTCATGTGGTAGTGAGAGGAGTAGGACCTGAGTAGTCTTATTTCTGCTTCAAGTGTATCTTTCATACGGGATTTAAATAGATTACATACATACATATGTACACACATATACACACACGCCATGTCCCATATGAACACACAGGAAGAAGCAAAGCACCATCTCTTATAGCCCAGGTGCAGCCTTATTAAACTTGTCAAGGCAGAATGGGTGATATAAAGTAAGAACTGACACTCACCTGTCTTGTGTATGTGAACATGCATACATAGTGCTCTTCTTCCCTGCATATGACTTGGTCTAGGATGACTGAACTCTCTTTTAAATAGTAAATTTTGAAGAGGAAATGTCATAAAAATATTCCACCTGCCTTTTCCTACTAATGGGACTTCTCTGGAAAGAGTTAATACTGTCATATAGTTGAACAAGAGCAAACTACTGGTATATTACAGTCAATCCCCCTCTTAATTTTGGTCCTATGAAGATAACAGTTCAGAATTCTCTATTCTTTTTGATTTATGTATTTTTCCTTGGAAGTACATGTCTTTTGTCTATACTATACTATGCTACAAGGACTCTGTCAATGAGGAGGTCTCAAAGTGTATTGAAAGAGCTCACATGAAGAAGCCAAAACAAGTTCATGGTTTCTGAATAGTTGTTCATACTTATGCAGGCTGCTTCGGTGTGATGATACTTAGGTATCTTCAGTTAACACAGTAGGTTGGTGTGAACTCCAGAGCTTCTCTCAGTGATATACCAGAGATTATCTGTGAAGCATAGGGGAATACACCTCCCTTTGTACTTTACAAATAACTGGTCAAACTGGGCCTGTTGTTGCATTAATGGCTGAGACACTAAGGCTCACCTCCATTGGTTTTCCTGCCACCATTTCCCTGTGGTACCCTAGAACTACATACAGTACACTTTGTATCCTCTATGTGACTGGTCTCTCCTTGTAGGAAAATTAAACGTCTGGTAAAGCCCTCAAAGCTCCCAATAAGCACTATGAGCCTCTAGTCATGCCATTGTGTTTGATAATATTCACATAGAAACACTAGAACCACTGAAGAGATGGAGCCTGGCCAGACCTCATGCCCCAGGTTTCCTAGAGCCTGCGTGGCCTCGTTGTAAGCTATTGCCACTGATCTTTGGATATAACCCTACTAAGACTCATTTCCATGTCTTCATCATGTTTTCCACTCCAGGCATGCCGGCACTCTTCTGTTCCTTGGCATGCCAAGCATACTCCCACCTTAAGGCCCTTACATTTAAAAAAAAAATATGTAGAAATATTTACTCTTGTCTGATATCACATAGGAGACTCACCATTTTTTAAAGTTGTGCTGAAATGTTACTTCCTCCAGAAGATGTGGCAGAACATACGGCATGAAGTACCACAAACTCCCCCTTTCCATATAGAGCTTTACTTTTCTCCCTTAGACATTATTACATGTATTTGTTGACCATCTCTTCATATGAGGATGTAAGCATCAGAGAGAGAAACATTTTGTTTGTTTCTCTACTCTCTATAATAAACACAATGTTTGGCACAGGACAGGCACATAATAAATGCTTTGGGAGTGAAGGAAGGAATTAAACAATGGTAGAGAATGCACATGTCCGCTGAGCTGTCTCAATTAATGGAACAACTTTTCAGCTCATTCACGTCTTATAGTCTAGTGAGGAAGGCAGATAAACTAAATGTGGACACATATTCATCTCGCCTGATGGTCCATACTGTGCAGATTAGAGGAGTCTGAGAAGGACAGTGGCTGAATTGAGATGGTAGGATTTCTTTTAACCAGAGAGGTTGGGTCTCTGGCTGTTTCCAAAGAGCTATGCAAGAGAAGAATTAACAAAATAGCAGGTAGAATGCTGGTGAGGTGGAAGTAAGTTTAGTATAGAAAGAACCAAGGTTACAGCTGAGAGATAACAACTGGAACACACAGGAGGCTGGATGGGTAGGCAGAGGCCTAACTGGTAAGGCTCCACCCTACACCAGTAAGGGACTTGAGCTTACGGGACTTGTTCTAAAGGTGCCAAATGGTCTTGCATTAATTACCAAGGACATAGATGGCCCAAATTCCAATGTATGGCATGCCTTTAATTCTACCAAACTTGACCTTGATATTGGGCCTGGGAATCCTCTAAATGGTTCCTTTCTGAGGCCATATGGAGAACTGTTTCCTTTTTCTGTTTTGGTTTCAAGAAGACAGTGCATCATACAAGCGTTTAAATAAACACATTCACCAATTGTCTAGAGAATGGCTTCCCTAGCAGTGGTGGGATTTCTCAGGTTGTTAAACAAAGGAAGTCTATCTTGTTTCTCTCATAATGTTAGTAATAGTGATCCTTCAGTGTCTACCTCTTGACTATGCCCTTAAACTATTTAAAAGATAGTACCTTTGCTTGTGAACACACACACAAACACACACACACAAACACACACTCACATACACACACACACACACACACACATTCTTTCATCTCTAAATATCAGCAAAATTCATCAATCCGTCCATTATTTTGAACCACTTACAAGATTTTTGGTGTAGAAATTTTAGAGGTATATAGTTCAAATAATCTGTTTTGGGAAAATCCTTGCTTTCACCTTTAGTGGTGCTTGTAGCAGAAGCAGGTTATTGGATATCAGGTTATTACTGCTTTCTGTACTTTTAAAACATCTGTTAGGTGTACAACTCAATACTCTGTGAAGCAATGTACTCTCTTTCCATTATAGCAAACTGCTCAGTGGAAGCTTGGGCTAAGGTGACCCAGAATTAAACCAGAGCAGTAGCAGGGAGAATTGTCAATTGAAAAAGGAATTTTCTCACTAGTTTCCTCCCCAAACTCATTCTTTAGCTTCTGTGCTATCCCTTGTCTGGTAGTGAGCACCAGCTGATGGCAGAGAAATGAACAAGCAGCAAATGAATATTAATGGAGACTTTGGGAACAGTTGATCATGCTTAGTTTGACAGCTTTGTGGACATGTGGGCTCCACTCCTACATACAGGAGTTTCCTCCTGATAAATTGGTCATGTTTCTCATGATGGATTTCACATACACTGTAGGGTCTTCTCTTTTATAAGTTGGAGAATCAGTTTGCGTTTTATCCTTTAGGAAGCCCCCATGTTTGCCTCTTATCTACTGATATCTTAGTGCACAATTGACTAGTTTTAAAGTGGTTGAGTGGTATTTGGTACCTTTAAGATATTTGGGTATGGAAGCTTATGCTTAATATCCCCTCAGGGTACATGACCTCTCTGTGTTGTACTACTAGTCGGCAGCTGCCAGTTTGAAATTTGCTCCAATCACATGGACAGCATTACCTAGGATGGGTTGGGAAGACCATTTTCTGCAAGCTTCTTTCCCAGTGGTTCCAGGTTAGAACCTGCCTATGAAAACCACTCATAAGCTAGGAGGAGGCCACTCGGCTTCAGAGATGGTTCAGGCATATGTACGGACAGATGGTAGACATGAAGCTTGCAGCAGCTTGTGACAAGCTCCTGCTTTGTGCTCCAGGCAATAGGCATGCTCAGTGGGCTTTTGAATCTTTAGTTAGGTGGTGCCGCTAGAGATGGCTGGGGAAGGGGCTTGGAATTTTAAGCAGCTTTTGGGGAACCACCCTTTGTTTTGCTGTAGGCAGAGCTTTTCTGCAATGCCATTGTTGTTTTGGTGACTCAGTGCTTCTGATGGCCTTTCAACCTGTAACTCTCAGGATCTAACTCTTTATACATCAGTGTCAGTGACAGGGAATCTAGAAATTGGTATGTGAGGTTGGTTCTCTCAGCAACTTTTGTCGGCTACCAACATCCACAGTTTTGTAGGTTATCATAAGTTATGTCAGCTCTGTCCTGCATTCAGTCTTTTAATCCTCTTGGACCCCAAGCATCCCTGTGGGAAGACAACCTGTCTCTACCTCGTAAATCTCAGGACTGGAGGCAACATTAATCTACTCTGGTTTGACATCCTCGGGCTTGCCCAACCCTCCTTGGACCTGTGTGCACTTCCAGCATTAACAGTACTTGAGAAACTATTCCGCTTGCCTTTTTACTTTTCCTCCTAACTATCATATCTGATGAGAAACCTGGCTGGGATCACTGTACCAGTTCTTTGAAGACTCCAAGTTACACATGCTAGGCATGATGAAATCAAACTTTATTTCCTAGGAGTGTTTCCTTGCCCAATATCTGTGTTAATTATTGTACTTAAAAGTGATTAGGGAAGGGTGCTGAAAGCAGCGATGTAACAGACATCTCCAACTTCCTCCAAGTTCGTTCAACATGCACTTGATTGTATAAAAATATTTTCATCTTAGCTGTTTCACAGAGAAAAAGCAGCATGGAAGTTCAAAGAAAATAGAATCTAAAATAGACAAGAAGAAGAGGAGGGAATTAGTTATGCAGCTTGAATGTTAATGAAGATCACTTCACCACTCCAGATGGCCTGTCTCCACCATGGCTGACCACTACTGGATGGACCCCTGGAACAGCTTCAGTGTGGGAGCCACTGTTGGCATTTGTTCTCAGATTCTGTGTGTTGTGCACTTCTCACCAATGACCTCTTCCTGACAGATCAGAAGATGTTTTAGGAAGTGGATTTCGGACTGCTATTCTCCCTTGGGCCCTTCTTCGACTCTACCAATACATTGATGAATTTTCACTACTTTGTGGTCACTACTTTGATTGTTCTTGTGGCATCCCACTAACCTCCCAGGTTTTCTTACCTCTTGGCAATCAAGAGGTTCATAATGCTGACACAGCAGGGAAGCTCCTTAGCCTGCTTATTCTCATTGGTTGATGCCTGCTTCAAACTAGATGTTAAATATTGTTAATATTACAGCAGATCATATTCTTAGAAGAGCTTAACTCTCGGACTGAATAATCTTATTTCCATTTCATTTTCTTCTCTCCTATCAATGACGTAGCTTACGCAGGATATTTATAACTTTAACACAGCCATATCTAATGGTGGCTTAAAACTTTCCTTGACTGCTCCACTGTGGCTCCTCACAGCTTGGTGAGGCACTCACTGTGTATGGGAAGGGAGTGCCCCTTTCTGAGGAGAATACCTTGAATAATCTTGTCTGCTGCAGAGAGTGAAGCTATTGAGGTGGGTCTTGTCATTGACCCAGACATAGCATATGAACCAGTCAGAATTATCTAGGAAAAGAGAAGACCCTAGAAAGCTCAAGCCAGGGAGGGGGGAAGGGGAGGGGGAAGGAGAAAGGGGGAGGGAGAGAACTATCGGTGTCTCTATAAGTAGCTATTGTTCCCAAGGGTACACAGGACATTTGCCCCCGAGGTAGATTTACAGTAGATCCTAAAAGAACACTGACTTTGTTGTCAACATTGTGATCTGAACTCTAATTTGGCCATGTCTGTAACCATGACTGTGGAAACTTTAATAAAGCTGGGTCTTGGTTACCTGTTTAAAAATGGGAATGGTTGTGAAATTGATAGGACAGAGGACAGGGTGAGACAAAGATAACTCATACTAAGGATAATTGAAAAAAAAATACATATGGAAACCTACTGTTTTATAAGCATGATGTCCTCTCATGCACAGGCACATGTGCATACATCCATGTGTGTGTGTACTTTTGAGTTTAATTATAATTACCATACATAGGGGATAATGCTCTGCTCATAAGCCATAAGTTAACAAATAAAAATCCTAGTGTCGGGTGTAGGATACTTCCTTTTGATTTGCTCTCGGGGTATCCTGAAGACTGCCAAAACAATACAGGCTGTTGGCATTGCTCTTGGTGGTAGACTTGATTGGAAGGCCCTGTTGCTGAAGACACCACACACTTTGGTCAAAAGGCCTGGGAGGAAAACAAGTTGACAGTGACCATAAGCTTCCCGCTGCTGGTTGGCTTACATTGAGCTCTACGGTGAGTTGTGTCAAGAGGAAGTCATTGAGAACTGTACTCAGCTGTAAGCCCCGTAGGCTATAATAATGACTACTGAGGCAAGGTATACACAAGTGTATAGCAGTGGCACAAATGTTTTAGAGATAAGCAACCATTTACTGATTAGATTTAAGCTCCAGTCCATTGGAGGAAATGTATGCCTGGTATTATAAATCTGGTCAAGATGCCAAGGTTGGAAAGCTCATAGCCCAACGGGTGGACCAACTCCTATTATTTTGCTAAAGGGACATACTATCTTTTTTTTTTTTAATTTTATTTTAGATATTTTCTTTATTTACATGCGAATTTCTCCATTCCCAGTTTCCCCTCCAAAAAACAAAGAAACAAACAAAAACAACAAAAACAAACCCCTGTTGCCTCCCCCTTCCCCATGCCTGCCACCCCACCCTCTCCCACTTTCTGGACCTGGCAATCCCCTACACTGGGGCTCAGAACCTTCACAGGGCCGAGGTCCTCTCCTCCTATTGATGATCGATTTTGCAATCCTCTACCATACACATGCTACCTGAACAATCAGACCCCTCCATGTGCAGTCCTTGGTTGGTGGTTGAGACCCTGGGAGCTCCGAGGGTACTACTTAGTTCATATTGTTGTTCCTCCTAAGGGGCTGCAAACCCTCTAAATTAATGTCTCTATTGCCATAAGATTAGCACAGCTCTCACATTTCATCTGATAAATTTCTTTTTTCAGGGGACAGCAGACAACAGGGAAAGTTTCAACTGGTCAAAGTGTGGAATAAGTGTCAGCAGAGTGCTTAGCTGGGATATCTGTGTTACACCCCATCACTCCAAACATCTGGGACATACAAGAAGAGTGGGTGGGTGGATGATAGTAAGAGCCAGAGGTGGGGAAGGCAAATGTGAAACAGTGATTTCTGTACAAGGCAGGAGCCCTGCATTCCTGAGCTCACAGAGGCCTTCCTTGCCTGGACAAGGTCAAGCCAGTCAACATTGCAGCACACAGGAGGGAGGTGCTCATGAGCCCCAGTGTCTAGCTGAGGACCTATGGATAGTTATTGGTTGCTGGGGGACTAAGTTTTCTGTAAGGATGTGAACATTGGAAGATTGGCCACATTCCAGTGGATTTCCCTACCAGCAGGGGTATGTGGTCAGCACAAATTGGACTCAGTGCATTAAGAAAAAAAGATGGTTATGAGTTTGGGAGGAGTAAAGGTGGGTGTAGGAGAAGTTGGAGGAAGAGTGTGTGGGGGGTGGTAACTGATCAAAATACCAGTTTATACATGTAAGAAATCCTCTAAGAGTCAATAAAAATGTTTTAACGGGAGTGATTTGTAGGGTAATTTGGGGTATCAAGTGATATGATTCACACACATTAAGCACATTAAGCAAGCAGTATGCAAATGCAAACTCAAACTAAACTCACAAAGCAGACAAGTTGTTTTTAGTTTTGGTGGTGTGAGGAAATGGCTGAGAAATTGCTAGAGCCTGGCCAGTGGTCACCTGTGCCATAGGTCCTGGCTAGTGGTCTTCTCTGCTGTGGGCATTTTTCATTTTTCTGTTTGTTTTAGGCATTTCTTTTTAACACTCTTTTAGGGGGTTAACCTATTTTCTGAGGGACTTTATGCAGTTCAGAAAGACATGTTCTAAGAAGAAGGAAATGAAACCCAGGGATTTCTCTCATCACTCTTAGGGAGGTATGTCCAAGGAAATGGCCTTTCCATCTTCTATCCTTCCAGTTCTATAGCATGTCTCACTGTAGATCTTTCTAGTTTTCTAGCTTTCTAGTAGTTCACCACACTAGTGCAACTAAGTGAATGCTCACTATCTCCATGGACACACATTGAAGCAAGTGTAAGTTTTTTAAGTCGCCATAGCTTCTTGTGCCTCCTCCCAGGATGCTTGCTGCTCCATCCCACAGGCTGTGTCTTATGGCTGATTGTAAAACAAGAAGCAGTTTCTGATAGTGACAGGCATGCCCTTTGGATAGTGAAGGCTGCCTTCTCATTACCTTTAAGGCAGTGGGAGCCCATTTCCTGTGATTTTATGTTTGGACTATATGATTATTACCTTCAAAGTCAAGGTGACAAATACCAGCAACCAAAAATACCAGCACAGATTGATTAGTACAGGCTGCTGGCGAGCCACATGGAGCAGAGTAGAAGGCTACAATTAAGACCTTGATTGATTAGCAATGCCTTAAATGTGTTTGGGAGGGGAAAGGTGGCAGTCTGCCCGGTAATATATTTGTTGATTCTATTTTAAAGTGGTTTCTTTTATTCTCATTCAAGTGATAAGTTTTTCCTTTTAAAGGTCCATTAGTGGTTTTAGAGACGTTTCCTTAGAAAAATGATTAAGCTGTTTTGATGCACCTGGACAATAGGAAAAGACCTATACCAATAAATATCAAATTTGCCACCCAATTTCAGATATTTCGGATAGCAGTCTCTCTCAGCTGATGTTGACTTTATCCAGAAGACAGAAGTGTCATTAGCAAGCACTGGGCTGCCCATGTGGTTTAAAACCTAACAAACTTAACAACAGCCTGATCTGGAAAGAATCTTAACTGGGAGCTGTAAGGAATAGCTGCTCGAGCACAAGCTGTGTGGAATCTTAAAGGGAGAAGGTTTGGAGGGCAAGATTGGTGTTCAACAGCTAGTGTTTTCGAGACACGCAGCTGAGGTAGAAAGCTGACTCAGTGTTTGCTCTTTCCTGACACAAGTAAGAGTTGCATCTGGAACCCAGGCCTTGTGTCTTTATTTCTTTACACTACATTATTTTATGGAAAACGAGCATAAGACAGACTAACAAAAATCTGTCTTTTCTGTTCACCTCATCATAGGATTACAAAGGACAAAAAAGAGCGTGTGAGTTACCATGCTATCTCTTTCTGTAAGGCTCTCAACCGACCTAATGCTGGGACAGTTCCTCATGCTGTGCTGACTGCCAACCATAAAATTATTTTTGTTGCTACTGCCTAAGTGTCGTTTTGTTAGTGTTATGAATCACAATGTAAATGTCTGCTATGCTGATGGTTCTTAGGCCCAAAAGGGGTCTCTACCCACAAGCTGAGAAACACTACTGTAGAGGCTGGTTAATAATTCACATTAGTGAACGTCCATAGTCCTAATGAGGAGAGTGGAGAAATTGGTTAGGGAACTGAGTGAGTCCACTCCTCTGGAGGGACAGATAGCTCAGCATCAATTAGAGAGAAAGGCAATTGTTTTTCCTATGTAGTGAGTGGGCTCTTGGAGCTCCCCACTGGTTGATCCAGGAGCAGCAGAGAAACTAGGGGAAAGGAGTTGTGTGGTATGGGGGAGTGGGAGGTGGTGATGTAGACAACTGAGAGTCTGAGAAGTCGGAAGAGTGATAAAGAAAGAGACCCCTTTGCTCACATGGAGCAAACACACATGACCAGAGGGTTGAGTGGAAAGAAAACCCCCTTTTCCCTGGGGCACTTCAGGGAGCATCTGAAAACCAGACTGAGTGACCAGTCTGACCATCTGCTCCCACCAGGCTCTTCCCAACAATGGGGGCTTCAGCAATCCCTCCTCCCCGACCCTTAGCATGAATTTCAATGAGGACCCGAACTGGAAGCAGCAGGTCCCCTTGTGATCTTTCACACCTAGGGAGCCAAGCCAGCGCCCTGAACAGGAGGCCCCGAGGGGAGAGGTTAAAATCTCAGCTGCCTGGTGAGATGATTATGGAGCGGCTCCCAAATTAAGCGGCTTCACTGCTGGTACTCGCGCATGTGTTGGGATAATTGTGCTTGAATACTTAATGCTTGATTGACTCGGCTGTTTTGTGTTTGACCATATTTTGAAATGCGATCTCACTGTTGGGGTAGGCAATTAGCATAGAGCCCACAGGGTTGGAAAGAGTGAAACTGAGTTGCTTCTATGGTGATTTCTGCTTCTTTCCTGGATTCAGCACAGAAAGCCAAGTGTTCTGCTGGGGCTCATTGCCTATATTTGGATCATCTGGAATTTTGATCTTAAAGAGGAAGCCTCTCAATCTTGAACTGGAGTGGCATTGCCAAATTTTATCTTGATGCCTCTGGTCGCCTCCAAATTTTGCTTCCAATCCAAGTGACCTTTGTTCTGGTTCCTCAGAAGAGTAGGAGAGGGGGTTTCAGGTCACAGAAAAGGAAGATTAATGCAGAACATCGGAAAACCTGGCACATCAGGACACAGCACCAGCAAGTTCAGGGCAAAAGTCGGTGGCTTTGGTGGCCTGTCTTGTTCAGTTCTCTGTGGGTATGTCTTAATCATCTTTGCATGTTCAGCATCTTACAGTGCTTCCCTTTGAGAAGCATTACTCGAGTTTGTGGCACGAGTCTTGTCTTGTAGGCCTAGAACAGTTTCTAGGAATGAAGAGAAGAGGAACTAACACATTAAAAAGCAAAAAAACCCCCACAGATCTGCTTAAAGTCTTTTCCAAGTTCTGTCCTAGAATGCAACTTTGTAGAAGGGCATTTTATTTGAGAAGTAACCAAAGTTTTGCCCAATGACATGGCTCAGGGGATAAAGGCATTTGCTTCCAAATCTGGGGACATGAATTCAGTCACATTAGGAAAGGAGATAACTGCGGCCTGAAAGTTGTCCTCCGATTTTCACATGTGCCCCGTGTCCAAACACACACACACACACACACACACACACACACACACACACACACACAAAGGATAGAGGGGAGAGGGAGAGGTGGAGGAGAGAGAGAAAGAGAGAAAGGGAAAGAGAGGAAGAGAGAGAGGAGAGAGAGAAAAAGAAAGGGGAGAAAAGGAGAGAAAGGGGAGAAAAGGAGATAAAGAAGGGGGAGAAAAGGAGATAAAGAAGAGAGAGGGAGAGAGAGAAGGAGAGGAGGGAAAAGAGAGAAAAGGAAAGAGAGAGGACTCTCCAAAGTTACAGTAGATTCTATAGATTTGAATCATTTGGGGGATATTTTAAACTATAAAACTGTAGGCACTATAGCAAAGAAGTCACATGTCTACTCATTCAATCTCATTAAAAGCATCATTAGCTGGTAATGACTTATTAAAAGTGAAAGTAATGTAGCCTATGGAATTATTAGATGACCTATTATTTATCACTAATTCTCAAAGTGAAAGTGACCATTCTTCATCTGAAGGTGTCACAACCAATTTGTTGAGTTTTCTGAGGAAAATGTGAAACTAGGTTGTCTTAGTCACTGCTCTACTGCTGTGAAGAAACACCAGGACCAAAGAAACTCTTATAAAAGAAGACATTTAATTGGGGCTTGCTTATACTTTCAGAGGCTAGTCCATTATGAACATGGTGGAGACATAGCAGCATGTAGGTAGAGTGGTGCTGAAGAAGTAGCTGAGAGTTCTACATCTTGATCCATAGGCAGAGAGAGCAACACCTTTTGAAACCTCAAAGTTTACCACAGTGACATATTTTCTTCAACAAAGCCACACCTCTTAATCCTTCTCCAACAGTATCATTCCCTGATGGCTAAGCATTCCTATATATGGGCCTATGCGGATCACTCTTATTCAAACTACTACACAGGTCTAGCTATATTATGAAACCTAGGTAATAGAATTGTTGAAACAATGTCAGGAGAAGTATAGAAAAATAAGAAAAAAAAAAGACAAGTATGGTGGATATATAAATCTAAACATTCATTACAGGGACATGGCAGAGATTTGGATATTGGAGCTCTTAGTACTGAATTGATTGACACAAGGTGTTCTGTGAATTTTGCAGTAGTGTACAAATCAGTATGGCTAGGAAGTTCATGTCCAACTTACTTGTAAACAAATTATGAGTCTCCTAATCAAGGCACAACTCCTATACTGTTGTTTGTGTTATTGGCATTTGGTTCTGTATTTATTTCCAGCCATTTGAATTTTCTTTTTTTTAAAGGACTTCATCCTATCCTGGGCAGTTTAGCTATTTCTAAAATAACTGTGCTTTTTTGTGGCTTTGTGTCCTCATCTATCAAAATAAGAATCCTTTATAGCATTCATCCCATAGAACTTTTGTAAGGATTACATTAAGCAGTATTTGTAACATGTTAAATGTTATAAAGTAGTTGCAAGGAAAAGATCTGTAAACTTTTAATCTGAGCACATCGTGAAGGCAATAGTCTCATTCTTGTATCTTTTCTCTTTTTATGTGACTCTGCTTTAAGGTACTGTAGATTCCTGTGAAGAGTGTGCACACAAATTTATAATAGTAAATACTTCTGTAAGGTCACATGTTGAAGTATAAGAATTCTCAGTTGCTACCCTAAATTTGAAATTCTAATCACATAATTTTGCATAAATTCCTACTAGCTGGGGAGCTTTGGTTAAGCATCAACTAGGCTAAGTATTTTAGTGTTTCAAGGCAGAATAAAGTACTGAAATAAGCAAGTGTGTGTGTATCTTGGCCCTTATAATCATTATCTTTTTTGAACCTTGAGACCTTTCTTCATATTTTAATGGGATAATAATACCTGCCACCTAATATCAATGAGATAATTAAATATGATAATATGTGTAAAGGACTTAGTACTGTACTTGGCCTATATAAAAAGGACTCAATAAATGGCAGACATTATACTGCATTTTTTTAGCGATTATTATTATTATTATTATTATTATTATTATTATTAATTATCATCATCATCATCATTATTGCCATAATCACTGTCTTTGGTTCTAGAAACTAGAAAGCATGTCTCCTCTTGCACTTTATTGGGAAATGACAGTCTCAGCAAAGCTTTGTGAAGGGACATTTGGCATCTTAAAGGGTAAAGAAACCAGAGGTCATGGATTCATTCTTGAAATGAATCCTGGTTACAGTCTCTCTTGGAAGGCTCTCTGAAGTTGATCTGAAAGCCTTATTCTGACCAAAGATGATTTTGTTCTTAACTGATGAGGATGAATTTGCTGTTGAGGGAGACTAGAATTCTTCTATTTTTTTTCTAACCCAAGTAATCTCTACCATCATCATTCTAAAACTACCATTTACTGGCTTCCTTACCTGTGCAAGGGTTTTATTTTCACGTGTTTAGTTGCCACAAACAATATGATTTAGAAACTAGATAATATCATAAGTTACCAAGCATATGAAGCCAGATTTCCTGTGAGTAGCAGAGTCAAGGGTTCAAGTCAGGTCTTTTGATTTTAAACCTCAACTTTTATTATTATTATTATTTGGTAGATTTTACTAACTTAATATTATCTGAGCTCTAACATTATCAAAGATCTCTAAAACCAATTGCAAAGAAACATTTTTTTGAGAGTAATTTCTTCTAAACTTGAGTTGTGTTTTTCTTCCTCTCCTACAGAGTACAAAATTATCAGAATCCACACATATACACACTTGTGAAACTGTAGTGCGAGTCACCACTCTAAGTGATGTTCCATATAGTTTGGCTGCAAGAATATTAAACTCTATTTCAGGAAACAGGCCTTAAGACTAGTACATTTTTTTTTTTGTATAAAAGCAGATGCCAGAAAGAGTAAAGCAAATTGGAAGAAATGTCGACTAACCACAGATAGTAAATATGTATAATACTTGGTTCAATTATTTGATGAGATGAACTCCTGTGTCATACAATAAATTAATAACGGAATAAGATTAGACTTCCAACTTTATGCTTATTTCCTTGTGTTTTCCTATAAAAATCTACAGGTTTCAGGTATTGAGACAATAGGACAGAATGGCTTTTAAACAAAGATAAATACATGTGTGGTAAGAATATTAACATTCCATAGAGATAGTACAAAACTGTCATATACTTGGACAGTTTTTGGAGGTCACATGCACCCTTGAATCTTGATGCCATGTGTACACAAAGATCATTCATAGCTTTAGGGCTCTTTTTGGTCCTGAGCATGTGCACTGATTATTGCAAAGACAGCACATCTTGATTAATCATCTCTACTGTAGGGACATTAATCATACTGTAGGGACAGTATGGGGTGCAAAAAAAGTTTGGTTATGGTAGTTTCTTTCTCATAGTCTCTCTGTCTCTGTCTCTCTTTTTCTCTGTGTCTCTCTGACTGTCTGTCTCTCTCTCTTTCTCTCTCTCTCTCTCTCTCTCTCTCTCTCTCTCTCTCTGTATGTGTATAAGTAGGTGCAGATTTATGTGGTGACCAAAGGTTGACATCAGGTATCATTATCAATTTCTATCTACTTTTTAAAAATTATTATTGTTGTTGTTCTTGTTGTTGTGGTGGTGGTGTATGTGTATGGGTGTAAACTTACCTGTAAGTCTATGCTCAAGGAGCTCAGAAGAGGATTTCAGGTTTCTTGAAACAAGACTTATAGATGGTTGTGAGTTGCCATGTGAGTATTAGGAATTGGACCTGCATATCCTGGAGTAGAAGCCAACATTCTTAACTTCAGAGCTATCAGTTTAGTTCCTGTACTTTAGTTTTGAAACAAAGTCTCTCATGGAAACTGCCATTCCACAATTTGGCTAGGTTATCTGGACAGCAAGTCCCCATCCAATATCCTCCTGCCAGTGTTGGAATTAGATGTATATGCCACTTTTTATGTAGATATTAGGGATAGAACTCAGGTCTTATGCTTCTTGCATGGCAAGAATTTTACCAACATAGTCATTTCCATACTCCTCCAATCTTTTTCCTAGCTTCCAAGAAGCCTCTAAAATCATATTTGTGTCTTTTGTTACTGGGCAGTTTCTTATGTCATGGGAATGGATTTGTTCAAAATCTTATTAATTTCTATATAATGTTATCTGCTGGTAATAATCACTTGTATTAACTTACTGTAGCAAGCAAGTAGAGCTTGCTATATTGTATAACACATTCATTCACATACTGTTGAAATTTTTTGTTACACCGTCAAGTGCAGCAGATAGGTAAGTGGGTTATCTATACTGCTCAAAGAACTCGACAGGGCTAAAATAAGTTAAAAGTTGCGTGGGACAAGGGATGAACACCACATTCAATTTTCTTCTCTGTTACCAGACACTCAGTACTCACATTTACCTCTGATAGAATGTTTCCAGGTAAAGACAAAAGACCTGAAAAAAAAATAATGTTTAGTGCACAAAGACTATAATATGAGGGTTTATGGTAGGGATTTGATAAAAGTCTTTGGGGACCTTTTGATTTATATTATAATATATAAACCTAAAATTAAATGAAGAGAGATTGTAGGAGACATTCCGCTTCCAAGGTCTTAAGCCTCAGCAAACATCGGTCAATTTTTTTTTTTCATCAGAAAGAGAAAAGCAAATTTTAATTGGTAACAAAGGTAAACAAAAGGTAACATCAAGTAACAATTAGTTACTTCTTTTCTTTGTCATGTTCCAAAGATTTTTGTTACAAGTTTTAAGAATTTGGAAATAGATGTTAAGCAAAAGAATGCATGTGAAATTTGTGGAAAACAGAAAAGCAAGTTTAAAGAAACAATGATATTAACCTTATTTGCATTTTGTGTTTTACAGTGGCTAAAACAGGTTTTGGTGAGTCAACTGCATAGTATATCCTCTGGTTCTTTGGAAAATAAGGGCAAGCAAGATGTGTGTAAATTATCCCTATACTGACTTCTGTGTCTTAAGGAAGAGAAGATGTGTGGTTACAGTTGCCAATTCTTAATCTAAATAGATCAAGAGATAGTTTTGCTGGAACTCATTTTTATTTATTTAACTAAAAAAGAACATAATTCTACAGATAATTCCAGTATATGATTACCTTTGGTGGGGGGCATGATATCTCTGTCATTATTTTCCTGTTTTCTTTTTGGTTATTATATTCTGAACATTTTAGATATTGTAGTATGAGATGTGTGTTAGCACTGGGAAGTGCTAACAATCTTCCTTTTGTGACAGGTAGCACTCATGTTTAGGGTTTAGCTTGAAGGTGAGATGGAAGGATTGGTCCTTCTTAATGGACTCCAACAAGTCCATAAGTGTTGACTCAGATTGCACAGTTGCAATTGGGAAGGTAGAATTTCATTTCTTCAATCTCCAGCTTACCACTTATGGTACCCTAGAAATACTGGAGTACTACCTTTTACAATTTCTCTGTATCCAGCGTAGGTGCAAAGAAAGGAATGTAAATTTCATTTATTTATGGGGCAGGGGAGGCACTTATATATAGAGAGAGGGGGAGAGTATTTGGTGCCATCCATAGAGATTATATACCACAGTAGCTTTAACTTTCTGTCTTCAATGTCTTTATAAAATGTGAAATAGCAATAGCAATTCATCATAGAACTGCTATGGAAATTATAAGCAATAATTCATGTAAATTTAGAATGATTGCTGGCATGCGGTAAGTAGACAATACATCTTAGTGAATTTTATTGATGAGTTATTATGCAATTGCTGTAAAACACTAAGTTCAAGAAGAATGTACCTCAGTCAGGTGAAACACATTTAAATAATTTCATTCTTATTATTTTCTTGGATTTTAACTGATGCATTCTCCCTGATTTGCTCCCTCTTAAATGAAAGAAGTGTGTTTGTGAGTACGTGTGAGTGTGCATTTGCTTTCAGGAAGTCCATCAAGTGAGAGGATTATTGTGCAGTTCTGTAGTATAGTTTTGTTTTTTAAATCCCCTTTCTTTTCATAGTCCCTTGTAGCTACCTACACTAGACCCATACTGTGTTTTCCTTATTGATATTACATTCTATTTTCTCCAAGTTGTATCTTGAAAAATGAATCAGTTTTCTAAACGGATTTAATGAAGGTTAATAAAATAAGTTGCCACCTATCCCTAGTTCAGAAGCACTGATGTATAGTTATTGTCCCATTAAGAAATTGTACTCATTGTCAGATATAGTCATAGTATAGCCAGTGGGGCCACAGAAGTTTCCAGTCAAATAATCTCTATGTCTAACCAACTCTATCAAGAAGATTTTTTTGTTGTTGTCTTTTGTTTTTGCTTTTTGAGACAGGTCTTTGAGCAATTCAAGCTAGTCTCACATTCACTACATAGCTGAGGCTATCTTTGAACTCTTGTTTATACTGCATCCACCTCCCAAGTACCAGGATTGCAAGCATGTGTGGTCATACTCAGTGAAGAATTTTCTTGTTTCTATACCAAAGATGGGAGTCAATACAAAGCAATGTGTTGTTGAAATTATGCAAATTATTATTTTTGGCAGTAGCATATTAGCCAGATCAAGCTTTCATTAACTGGGCTCTGGTATCTATGTAACCACCTTGATTTTATACAAAAGAAGGGTCAAGTTCATACCTCGTTGCTCTCACTGTGCGGCATTCTTTCTACTCTGTACTGTCCCTACCTGTAATTTCTCCAAGTGATTAAGACCACAAGTTGTTCCTTCTCCAGCTGACATTTCCTTCTATAATTATTCATCTCTTTAGTTCTTTTAACAGCCACATTTATTAATGATCACTTACCACGCAGCAATAAACTCTGTGTCATTTAGTCCTTCCGGAATTTTCTAATCTTGATTACAGTGTAACATATTGCCTGATTAATTGCTCATCGTTGCTGTTTTCAGCTTTCCCATGCACCATTTAAGGTTACTTCTTCCCTTTCTTGCTTCACTTTTCCCTAAAGATTTTTATTTCCAACAATCTCATTTATTGTTCCTAACTTCTCTCATTTCCCTTTACTCTGACTGATAGTACAGAGAAGTTACAGAGCTCTTGGAAATGGCTACTGCATTTTCTTTTCTTTCTGAAATTTTAATTACATAATATCATCCTTCCCCCCAAGACCTCTCACATACCCTTCCTCGCTCTCTTTCAAATTTATGGCTTCATTTACTGATTTTCTTTCTTGCTATAGTTTTTCATATTATACCTCAAACTTTTGTATGCTTCAGAAGTATCTAGACAGTTTAGTGCAATAGATTTCCGGGCCCACTTCAAGAGCTCCTGATTCTCTGGTGTGCCCAGAGAACATGACATGCTGGAACATTCACAGAAAAATGCTGCCGTTGTCCAGAGCTAACTCAGCATTGAGTGCCGGAAATAGTAACAGATAGGAGATTGCTAAAGAGCTCGGATCTGGAGCCAGCTGATGAGTGTTCAGATCTCAGCCATGGAAACCTTGGGAAATGTCTTAGTCAATCTTCTGTTCCTGTGAAGAGACACCACGACCAAGGGAATTCTTATATAGAAAGCATGTAATTGGGGGCATGCTTACAGTTTTAAAGGCTTAGTCTATTGTCCATGGTGAGGAGCATGGCAGCAGTCAGGGCAGGTGTGTTGTTGGAGAAATAGTTGAGAGCAACTTTCTGGTTCTCCAGGAGAAAGAGGAAGAATGGGTCTGGCATAGGCTTTTGAATCCTCAAACCCTACTCACAGTGATGCACTTCTTCCAACAAGGCCACACCCACTCTAACAAGGGCACACCTCCTGTCTTTATAATCATTTCAAACAGTTCCAAAATACATGGGGGTCATTATCATTCAAAGGACAACCAGAAAGTTACTTAACTAAGTTAGCTAATTTAAAGTTATTGTGGACCCTGCTTTCTATATTTGGAACATGGCAAGAAGACACACTAGCCAGTCTTACAGGGATTAAGTGAACACTCCAAATCATGTGCTCAGAACTGTGGCTGTACATAGTGCTCAGTGATGGCAACTACTGGTATTTTTACAAGATGTGAAGAATTAGTATTCAAGTTTAATTGCCAACATTTAGAAAGTTTGTCTGTTCCCAAAAAATGGGTCACTTTGTCTAAAACTAGACTTTCTGCATTGCCGAAGTAACTGTTTTCCTTTTAGGGACTGTGTGGACAAAATGATGTGGTGTAAAAATTCTGAGATTTGGAATAAGGAAAATGCCTGGGTTCCAGGCTAGACTCTGCTTTTGCTAGCTGTGTGACTCATAGCAATTTTATGCATCTCTCTGATCCAAGTTTCCTGTAAATATCTTCTGAAGTCGGGATATAAATGGTAAGGACTGTCACAGGGAACAAATGAGTCAAAACATTTGAAAGTTTTTTTTTTTACTTTAATGTTCTAAACAAGTGTAGTTATTACATCAAGAATAAGTGTTTTTTTGTTTTATTTATTTATCATTGCCATGAAGTATCTGGGATTGACAACTACGGAAAAAATCTTTCCATTAGAATTATCTCTAGGTGGTAACTGACTGACTTGTTTGGATATTTAGCCATGCTTTTTTCTATTTGTGATACACCTGGATTTCTTTTTTTACTGACTTAAATGCTGGTTCATTCCAGACACTTCAAACCTGGAAGAATTTATGATCTCACAATTCTATTTTAAAATAAATCTCACAGCCACACCAACCTACACACTCTCACCTGCTCACTCATACACACAGAAGTACAGATAAAGAGGTGATAGATAAATAGATACGCAGATAGATAGATAGGCACACAGAGAGTGGGGAATGCATAAAACTGGATTTTATTTCTGATGATAACTGGACAACATTTTCATTGTGTGGGTTGTTCAGTTCTGATAACAGACTTTAGACAAAATCATGGCATTAATTTCAATTGATGCTCCGGGATTCTTCAAAAGAAGTAAAGTAGTTTTATATGATGAAATTTTAAAAATGTGCATCTACATTAGGCACTGTGGCAGATGTGAAAACAGAGCACACAAGGCCAGTGCTTTAGATGGTCTCTGCTTTAGAAGATGGCAGAACAACTGCGTACAAAATTCAGTACAGGTGTCTTGATGAAAGTTTAGTCAGAGGGTTGAGAGTGTTTAAAAGGAGACAGGATTACAGGCTGGGGTGTTGGGGTGGGGATCAGCACCTCTCATTTTCAGGCCATGTCCTGAGCCACATTAAGCCTATGCATCCAAGTATCATAGGAAGTTTGGCAAGCTCAATTTATTGACCTTACAGAGGATTATATTTAAACCATTTTAGACAGATGAGGATGTGTCTGTTCTCCACTGGGGACAGAAAACCTTCCCTTGAAGGAGACATTGTAACTTTTCTTATTAACTTATTTCAGTCTTTAACCATCTCTGCTCCTACTGCTCCAGCTCACAAACAAACATCAGGATTTGCTTTCCTGCCTTTGCTGAACCCCAGCTTACCACTTTATGTTAAAGAACAAGTGGTCTATATTTGAGTATCCCATATCCCTGCTTCATCAGTTAAATACTTAGTGTCTTATGGGAGTTGTAACACAAGACTGGTGAAGTGTGTGATGAGTTGGGCACTCTACATTTATGGCTTTGACTTCCCCTCATTGAACCACCATAGGAGAATTCACATAAAAATCACTTTCTCATTCCAGAGTAAAGACATTAACACCCTTAGAATTGTAGTGACTATCAGATAAAAAGATGCATGGGCTTGGCTAAACTATATGTTGTTACCAATATATGGCCATTTCAATCAATATGAACCAAAGTTATATTCATTTATGTTAATAAATGGCTTAGAAAATGCCTAGGATGTTCCAAAGACTCACCATTAATAGCCACTGCTGTCAACAAAGGGAAAGGTTGATTATTGCTGTGGTGATGATTTAATTGTCATTATCATGGCCTTTAATATCTTCTTATCACTGGAGGATATTCTTGTGAGCAAGCCATTAGAAAAAGAAAATGGTGAAATCAGTTTGCCAGGGTCTATGTATGATGCTCTAAATCTGTGAAAATACAGCACTGAGACTGGCAACCACATGGGTTCAGGAATGCTAGAAAGAGGAAGCAGCATGTGAACTGGATTTTGTAGATTGAGCTACATGTGTTATGGATAGGTAGCTAATGGGACATTCCTCAGCAGAACATGTGTTGAGAACACAGAAGTGTGGTGGACTGTGGATTAGGCAGAAGTTTGGGAACCTGCAGATTCTGTGTGGCCAGATCATAAAATAGGTTCATGGGTAAAGAAGCAATGGCTTAAAATGGTGCAATACCGTGTTGGTTTTCAAGCCTGAAAGGTTCCTCATGTGGTTTTGTAGAGCATGTTTGGCCTGAAGCAAGTATATAAGTAGATATAGTGTAGTGTCGATATGCTTAGAGAGGCTATTAAAGAGTCAACCTGAGCAACTGTTGACCAAAGGAGCAGCAATGGTCCTGAAAAGGGGTGGCTGAAAATTAGTTGTATCCTGGTTTATTAAGGCAGGAGGATAAAATGCCATTTGACCCCTGCATGTCTGGCTTTGGCTCTGGGGATACACAAATAATAAGAGCAGGAAGTGTGAAGAAGAAAATGGGCTGAGTTTGGGGCATGGTGCATTCAAGGCATTGGAGATTTCTCTTTCCTCTGACTTCCTCTGAGTCTTATGTCTCTAATATGACAGTAGTAGAAGGTGCTAGGACCTACTAAGCATCCCAGGAATTCAAGAGATCCTTGCCTGGGTGTCTGACAGGATGGATTAGGATGTGGTTTGCTTTTTTTATTTTATTACACTCTTGCCTTCCCAAGTGCACTGGTCATATAACCTATGTGTACTAAGGAACTGGTTATTGAGTGGAATAAAGAAAGTAATATTCATAAGGAACATTTTCCCTTTATTTTAGAGCTATTCCAGGTGCTTTCTGTGAAAACCTTGTTTGATTTCATTGACAACTCTATGCAGTAAGTGATGTATCCAAGCCATTTCATAAACAAGGTAATCAAAGTTCAGAGAGTTTAGCTAGCCTGTTCAAAGGCACATAGTAGTGAGTTGTAGAACTAGGGTATAAACGATGGCTGATGGCTCCAGCACTCTGCTTCTGAGCATCATGTTGGTATACAAAGTATAACCTTGACTGCAGACCTCTGTCTATCAAGGTGCTTAGTGATGGTGTTTTACTATTTTTAAAAGCAAAAAACTGTTTTATGTTCATCACATTTATTTGGTTCACATTCTGAATATTGCAGATTCAAAAAAAGGCAATCTATGGTTTAAAATTTCTTGTATTTAATCCACATTCTCCAGTGGGAAACATTATGGACTTTGTTCTAATTAATCCTATTAGATTCAACATATTTTTTTATTTTAAATTTCTACTCTGAGTATGCTCATTTAGAAGAGTCAGAGGTGGGCTACAGTCACAGGCAAGATTTACTTGCTTAAGAAAATTAAATTTATATCTTGTTTTATATTTCCACTGAAATATAGGTTACTTCTAGGTCTATGCATTTATTTTTATTTTGCCATTCACCTGCATAAGGCATTAGCATCTAGTCTCTTACAGTTCTCTCATCCAAGAGCCTTCTTGCCTCTGGTGTGATCTTCAAGGGTGTGCTTGGCTCTTCATGTAAATGAATCTTTTATCTTGATGACGGCTCAGTCACTGACCCATGAGAAAACCAGGCTAAAATTTTCTTCTTGTGCTTGTGAATTTGTAGATTACCTTGACTTTCTCTTTTTTTTTTATTTAACTGCACTAATGGAAAGAAACTAGAAGGTGTTGGCAATAAGAATCCTTTAGAAGACAGAGCAGTTGATTATTCTTATCATTAAAGTAGGTGCTTATATTGATGGAATGAAACAATACTGTGCAGCAACAGCTATAGGCAGAATTGTGCTTTCAAGGGAAAAATCTCTTCAAACCATCCTTGACTCCTAAGTGCAGGAGAAAAGCCAAGTGTGATGCTAAGGACTGGGAAAAATGTTGAACTGTAGGCCAAAAGATCTCATGTGAACCGTGAGCCACCTTCAATGATGCTTATCAAAGGAAAGCCTCACAATGATGCGATTTGCTTTTCAGTAATAGCACTACTCTCCTTAGCAAAGCACAAGACCCTTCTTAGGTTGGTGTGATATTTTGTATATATAATGGCTCCCAGGAAAAAGAGTTGTTTTGGAATGTTGTTGAAACTTTAAGATGTGGAGCTTCGCTGGAGGAAATGGATCATTGGAAGAGGGCCTGATAGTTTATAACTGGGCCCCAATTCCTGTACAGTCTTTGTTTCCTGCTCTGTTAAGAATGAGGAAGCAACTTCCTATTTCAGCTGTCATGAGGATCTCTCTCTCTCTCTCTCTCTCTCTCTCTCTCTCTCTCTCTCTCTCTCTCCCTCCTTCCCTCTCTCTTGACTTTCCCCTACTCTCAAGTTTTCATTATTTCCCTTGAAGTATATCAGAGGAGTCACACAGAGCATAGTATAGAAAATAGGCAGTGTTATAGAATTAAGTGGAGTGAGAGAGAACAATACAAAAAGAGATCCAGACTTCATTCTGGGCAGTCTTTAGACTATTTCTAAAGTCTCTATTATAATCAACCTTTCCTAAAAGTATTTTTCCTGCCAGTTTAATCTGCTTAGCCCATTTGGGTTAACTCTTAAAGAATGAGCAATGATAAATAATCTTTGTTTTTTTTTTTTTATCAGAATGCTTCCTCTTAGATAGTAATCTTATAAAGCTTAGGTTAGTCATATATTAATGAACATCTGGGTAATTTGCCATGTCAAACCTCTTAACAGGGACAAATATATGACTCAGGACCCACTATTCTGATCAGTAGTCAGAGTCCTAAAATGTCAGTGCTTGATTATATAGACTGCTGAGTTTGAGAGATCCTCAATGTCCTTTCAGTCTGCTAACATACATTTAGTTATTCTGCAGTATGGCCACAGGTTGCTTCTACTCCCATGCATTCTTTAGGATAGAAGAGGTCTCCTGAGTTGAGTCATGATAAGTCCTTTTTCTTATGTGGTTGCTTTTGAGTTACTTGGTCATAACAATGAGAAAGCAACTAATACAGAAAGTTGGTATCAAAAGTGAGATCATTTCTGTAATAGGCCTGATTATCTGGCTTCTAGGATTTTGGAACTGATTTATGAGAAGAATATAGAAGATTTTGGGAATGTAGAGTTAGCTAAAACTAGACTTTACTCAGTTATTCTGATTGCAATGTGGAAGTTCAGATGACAATAGGAAGACCGAGAGTAAGGGTTATCATCCTTATGAGGCTTCAAAAAGAAAACTCTGTTCAGGATTGGACTAAAAGCCTTCATATTGGAATCTAGGAAAGCAGCTAACTACAATTTGCTCGAATCCCAAAATTTTGACCAAGACATATTCCCAGCTTTCATAGTTAATCTTTAGTTAATAGCTAGGAGATCCAAAGCATGGAGTGATTGTGTAAAGGTTATATTCATTAATATAATCTTAAGTGATACGGTCAGAGTTTCAGTCAGGATAGTATTTCACAATATCATCAATTATGAAATATATGACTCTTGGACTTTCTAGTATGTACATAACATACCTCTGTGAAGACATCTCTGGTTTACTTAGAATAAAGTATTTAAAGTGTTTATAAAGTATTATGCTCATATTCCTCTCCCAGTACTCACTGGGCTATAGGGTTGTAGATCAACACTCCACTGCTGCTCTATAATGGACAAAAAAATATACATACATACGTACATACATACATACATACATACATACATACATACAGGCATTGGCATCAGAAATAGGATTGTATAAATTATTTTAGGCTGGTGGTTTTGGATATTAGATTAGAAGCCTAGAATATTCCTCATTTCCGAATCTGTGATTAACCATCAGTGAGATCAAGAACCAAATATTTAATGTCTGAATCTTTGTTGGTATTTTAAGCAAGGCTATAACACTGATTATTAGTGTCTAATTTTTCAGATTAGTACATTTTCTGTTTACTTCTCCTATTATCAATAAGTATTTCTGTACACAACACCTTTCCTTAAGTATATCATTCCAGAAGAACACAAATAAAAATAATGTGGCTTAATATATTATTACAAGGTGACCATTTGCATGTAATACCATCTATATCAAGAAGTAAAAGAAGAAACTGACAATATGGCTCAGTAGTTAAGAGTGCATGTTGTTCTTCTAGAGGATCCAAGGTCAGTTCTCATCAACCTTATTGGATAGTTTATAGCCACCTATAACTCTGGTTCTCAAATTTGACCATCTTTTCTGGCCTCTATGAACATCTGCACACATGTGCCATACCCTCACACAGAAATATATAAATGTATAAATAAATAAAATCATACAAATAAAAAAATAAAGAAAACACCACTAGTCTCCTAGCCAACATATACTTTTTCTTAATTTTTAGTATTACAAACTACATTTTAGTAAACAGAATATTTTAGGTCATGCCCATTTGTATAAGCCTTCTATGCATTCAACATTATACTGGTGAGATGTATCACTGTATTCATGCAAGTACATTCATTTTGTTGTTATTATATATTCTACTGGAAAAACAACTGTAATTGATCTATTCTACTACTTATAAATATTAGACTAATACAAAGGGAATGAAATAACATCAATCACAATAAAATTGACAAAAGATCAATGACATCAAAATTATTTTGCACATTTATCTCAAGATTAGTCATTCTTCCCTCCTTTTTGATAACCATGATTGTTTTTCCTTTAGTTTAGATAACCTGTCTTTAACATACTTGGAGTCTACTTTTAATAACTCTCATTTATTGCTCAAGTCTGGCCACCTGAATATATATGGTATATTCCTGGCCAATTATGGTAGTTCCTATGTGGTATGTAAAATTCCTAAATCCAAGAGTAATCACATTCAGAGAATTCCTCCAAGATTTTTTTTTCCTTGGAGTAAAAACATAGAAAGTAATCATGAGACTGTAAAACATATCTGGTCTACAACACAATTTGGAATCAATCTGCATCTGGAGAAAATAAACATATATATAGGTTGAAATAGCATGGAGACATGGAACCATGGTTGTAACTCTGGCTTCACATATCTTATGGTCCTGTCTCATCTTCTCCCTATTGTTAGCAAATTGATTTGTTTGATTCCTGCTTGGCTGATGTCAGTTCAAGTTGCTATTCTGTTACAACCAATAGAACTATCACTAGAATAGACCTGTTATACAAACCAGAATATTTAAAATGAGTTCATGTGGAGTTGCTGTCCTTTGCCAGAGCTCTCAGCAACACTATTTAAAACAGACAACACTGAATAACAGCTAAGATCAAGGTGTAATATTTGAGGAATCTTGAAGGTAGTAATTTTTGTCTGTATAAAATAAGAACAAATATTGGAATCCGACGAGTCATTTTCTAAGGAGCATAGGACTCTCAATTCAGTCCCAGCATGTTCTTTAGTGTTCTTCTTTCCTTTGACTTAAAAAGATTTTTTATTTTATTTTTTTTAAATCTTGGCTGGCTGTTTTGACCTAGCACACAGTGTTGTCACTAGTGAAAGATACAAATCCTGTATTTTTGGATTCAAATACATGTACATATAATACAAAGAAATTCAACGAATATTAGTTTTATGACTGGTACCCAATTAAGCATTAATGACTACCCAACTGTGTTTTCTTTCCTTATTTGTATATAATTACTTAACAAGTAATTCTTGACATCTATTTCAAAGTCTCATAATTCTTCTATACCACATTTTTCATAACAATGACTTAATATTCTATGTTTATTCACATTTTAAGAAGGGTTTCTATGTAGTCCAGTGTATTTCCACCTCATATAAACCCCTCTTGTCCATCTCGAAGGAGTCTTTGTCCTTACTTTTCTTTGAAGTTCCATACGATCTAAAATACTGTTGCTAGCTTTACTCATTTTCTCTGGTATTTTCAAACCTCTCCTCTGCATAGATTTCCAAATGATCTTTCTCCTTAAACCTGTTGGAGAACTGTTAGCAAGATAGGGGAGCTCTTACTACTTACAATCTTTCCCTAGTGACATCTCTGGATGAGGGTAAGAATATTTGATTACCTACTATGAAACACTCTATCCCCAAAGTTAGTCTACTTCTAGGCATGGCATATTTCAAACCCATCATTTTCTTCTTCATGGCACCCATCTTCGAGCTACAAGCATCTCTGAATGTTAGTACAGGGTCTTGATACTGTATTTTGCTGAAGATGGTCTCTGTGTTCCCCAGACAGTATCTTTAAAAATGACACCCATCTCTTTACCTTCAACTCACTCTCTAACACTGGTTTTGAACACTTCCAGTAGTTTGTTCATTTTCTCTATACCATGAAACATTTGCCAAACAAAGCCTATCTTTTTCTTTTATACATACTTTCTCCAAATGCCTCATTTCTTTCCTTTGCCAATGACACTAGTGGTTTTCCAATTAAGAAGGCTTGGAAGTTTCATCATTCTTGATATTCTCAAGCTGCTATTTATTCTTATTTTGTTATTTCCTACCTTTTGTCACATACTGTGATTTGTCACTATGACCTGTGGTAATGTTTCTTTGAAAAGATTCTAGCATCCATCCTCATTTGTCTGTCCTATTCCTGTATACCAATCACAATTTTTATTAGTTGATGCTTTTACAGAGCTTGTAGGAAAGTATGCCATCTTCCTTTGTTCATATTTTTCTCCTGATGGACCTGTATCTTTTTTCCAACAGATATTTTTAGCTGTACTCTATTTTCAGTACCAAGATAACTAACTGATCAACATGAGTTCCAGGAACGAACAAGTCTTCCTGCGGCTCAACTCTGCCAGATTTTTTTTTTTCACGTCCCACGGACTCTTTATAACTTCTCGCTTAGAAGATTCTCCCAAAGGGGCTGGGTATTCTAAAATCAGAGTTTCACAAAATCAAAATATCTCAAATACACTGAACATCCATCATTCATAGATAGGAAACTAGAGATGGTTCCCTGATGTCATCAGTTTAATATTTAGAGAAGCTGGTATGAACAGTTCCTATATTATAAAAATCTACACCTTTCAGTTTACTATTCTGAGGAAGTCTGTACTGCATAACCTGGGGTTTGCATATGTAAGAATTAAAATGTAATCTTTAGGAGGCTGGAGAGATGGTGCAATGGATAAATGCTGGCCATACATGCCTCAGAACATTAGTTTGGATTCCCAACACTCAGATAACTGGCAGGTGAAAGTAAAGGTGAGGAGTGTTGGAGTAGTTAGGAGTAAGAGGGGAAGGGGTGTGGAAATGAGGGGAAAGAAAAGTTGGTAAGATAGGTTAATAAAACTAAGGATATTGGATGATGACATTTGATTCCTACCACTCTAAGCAAATCCAGAAAATGCTAGGTAGATGTGGAGGTCCACCTGTAATCTAAGCCTGTGACACACAAATGGAATCTCCAGAGCAAGCCCAATTGATCAGCTCTGGGTCCATGGCAAATTTTGCCTCAAGACACCCAGTGTCAAACTCACACCTTCATACATACGTTCATGCACATTTGCATAATACATATATATATATATATATGCACTTTCATACATTACAGTCTTATGTTTGTGAAGAGACATACATGCACATACCATGCATATACACATATGCACAAATAACTTGGCTGAAAAGATGTGTGATAGTATCATATTGGTTAGAAATGTATATATATATATGTATATATATATACATAAATATATATAACATTTTTTGCTAATGAATCCAAGGTAAGAGAATTTTGTAGATCACTAAGGTTATACAGCTATTAGGCAGTATGACTAAGCTCAGAAATAGAGCTGTTATTTGAAGCCCAGTATATGCATCATTGTATCAAACCAGGCTCTCTCTCACAGGTCAATAGATGAAGAATGAAAAAGAAATCTTTAGAACCAAAATCTTTGATTGTGAGTTTTCTCCCTAAGAATATTCAGTGAATTTGTAAATATCAGCAACTCCCCCCCTTTTTTTTGTATTTTAAAGTAATGTCAGTCAATCAGTTATTTCCACATAAAATTTTAATTATTCCTCTATGACAGCCAAACAACTTACCTAAATTTATATATTTTAGTTACTGTTGCATTGTAATTAACTAGTATAAACATTGTAGGACCTAAAGGGATGTTAGAGCCTGTTTAGAGCAGTTTCTTTTCATGACTCCTTTTTCAAGAGGGAGATATGGAAAAGACTTTCATGTGTAAAACAAGCCACTTCTGAATCACTTACAACAGAGGTTCTCTACTTGTGGGCCCTGATCTCTTTGAGGGTTGAATGACTCTATTAAGGGGGTTGCATATCAGGTAATCTGCATATAAGATATTTATATGTTGACTCATAACACAAAATTAACAATTATGAAGTATTCATGAAAATTATTTTATGGTTGAGGGTCACTATAACATGAAGAATTGTATTAAAGGGCCATAGCATTAGGAAGGTTGAGAATCACTGAATTCACAAGGAGGTGTACCGGAATGAGCTAAGGTATGCTGAAAACCTGCATTTCCATGCCTATTGCTATATTTACAATTAACCTTTGTTTTGTCCTTTACCTTTTATCCAATAACCCAAATTGCCTCACTATTAATGGTAGTGGCTGGGAAATCCAACTCACTCTTCTGTTTTCTTCCCTAGACATTCTTTAAAATTCCTGTCCCATGGATATTCACTTTGATATTAAGCTTTTGTCCGTGGGATGGGACACACTCATTTCTATGTAGTTTTCTCCTTGCTACCTCCTTGGGGTATCATATCTTGTGTTAGTCACTTTTCTTGTTGCTGTGATGAGATACTTGACAGAGGCCACTTAAGAGAAGAAGGGCTTTCTTTGAATTACAAGGACAGACTGCAGAGTCCAGTGTGACCGGAGGCATGGCATCAGAGCATGAGGTATCTAGCTACATTGCCTCTGCATCTAGGAAGTAGAGAGTGATAAGAAATGGAGGTGAGATCCAAAGGATGTCAGAGCCCTTTCCCAGTGACCTATTTTCTCCAATAACCTTTGCTTTTAGAGCTCTTAGAACTTTTGAAGCAATACCACTAGCTGAGAACCAAGTGTTCAAACACACAAACTTATCAGAGCCTTTACATGGAAGCCACAACATACAGGTGCCTTTTGACCTGCCCAACTTTTTAGGTCTTGATCTTTAGATCACTCTAGACTCAGCATGTGCATTACATGCATTACATATACATAGGGAAAAGGATTTCCCTGACTGATACATATGAAATGACCTGATCCCAGAATCCTTCCTAGCAGTTGCTCTTAATGGTAGTATTCTTTTTATGTACTTTTGTAGCACATGCCACTGTATACAATGGTCTTGTCTATTTACATGTGTTTATTTACTGTGCTTTTTTCTCTTGTCTGCTTCACCTTGACCTGGATTCATAATAAGCTCTATGAGATCAGGGACATTGCTCCTTCTCTCCACAGTAGCATATCAAGTGGTTTGAGGTATTGAAAGTCTAAACTGCATACATGGTCTATTATAATGCATCAATTTCTACCCTGTTTAATGGAGGATTTGGATACTATTGTAGGCATGGTAACATACCAATGACAATTCTGCAAAAAACATTATTCCTTCAAATTATTGTTATAAAGCATATAAACCCCCTTTACCAAAATTTCAACATAAAGGATTATACTGTGTGAGAAGATGCTTAAGCAAGAAAAGTAAAAGATGAATACGTCTGGAAGGGACATAAAGTCCTATTTTTCCATACTCTGTTCATGTCCCTTCTAAAAACTACCCCTGTGTTCCAGCCGTTGGATGTAGGACTGGGATAGTAAGGCTACTGTGGAGAAAATATTATAAAACTGTTTTAAGTGAGTCTTGAAAATGCTGTTTCAAAGTAGCATTGTCTAAGCTAGTGTTTGGCTATGGTCTTTCTGGCTTCTCTGACACTGGCTGGCATTATCATGACCTTATCTTTTGCTTAAGGATTTTCGAGCCCAACAGTTCTCCATCCTTCTCCCTGCAACCCTGGGAGGCCAAAGTAGCTTTTCTGTCATTTATCCAAAGGCAGCAGGGAAGAAGTCTGATTGTGTTTAATCTTTAGCAAAGCCTGGCCTGATAGGTATTAAGACCAATTTTCACATTAAGGGAAGAGACTCAGAGAAGTTACACAACTCAGCCAAAGTCTTGTTATAAGTAAGTGACAGAGCTAGGATTAGAACTTGAGTCTATCAGACACCAGAGCTTATATCTGCTTTTATACAGCACTGTTCAGTAGCATCCTGATTTGGCGAGGTGAGGCATTCACAATTTCTAATCTTTTATTGATTAGCTTAAATTGTTGGAAAGCAATTCCAGATACCGAACCAAATGCTGCTTTTCATCTCTCTGAAAAAGGTCTCCATGGGAGCTGAACAGTGTCAACCCTTTCTTTTTCCAGACAATCACATGCAAATACTTGGATGAGAATTGCAAAACTGAGTTGGGGATGGGCTCGAGAAGAGGTGGAATGTAAAGATGAATCACAGTATTTAGGTTGGATGACATGAAGGAAACAAATTATGCGTGATCAAATGTGATAAATATGGAGTGATGTGTTGAAACTCATGTTCCAGAGTTCTGTGTGTTCCTTTGTGTGCTTTATTCCAAGTACTGCTCGTGTTGATTGCTGGGTAGCCAGGGGTGATATGTTTACTTAACAACATGAAAACCGGCTCAAGGTATGTGAGGAGATTCTGTTTAGCCAGCCTTTAAGTTGTAACATTAAAAGAAATGGATTAATAAGGCCCTCCCAAAGAATATATTTTCTGTACTGATCTAGGCTAGTATCTTGGTTAAAATAGTATAGTCTGTCTATCCATCCATCCAAATTCAGTAGAAGACTGGCTTTGAAAGTTTTCATTGTATCACAATTACTACCTTGAACCTCTATTATTATTCCCCATTAACTTTTCTAGAAGACAAGAGTGTACTGGGGGCCTTCTTAGTTATGACAAAAGCCAGACCATGAAACCTTAAATTCTAGACTAGTTTCTTTTCCTTTCTGAGGCTCAGACTCAACAACCTCAGCCCAAAGTAACCTGAAATGAAGAAAAGAATGGCCTGGTCCTTTCCTCTTTTCTTTCTACCTATTTTTTTTAACAGGCTTTTGAAGCAGGGAACAGGGGAATGATGAAGGTCAAGTGACTGTTAACTTCTAATCCTCTTGACTGTTCCTACTTCTCCAGGCAACTCCAATCAGATACTGATGCAAGCTCTTAGGCTAGATCTATTACTGTGCTAGATTTAGGGACATGGAGGAGAATGGTGCTGCAAACCTGAGGATAAGGTTTGAATGCCAGGAAAGTTGATATAAAAGGAAAGGACCAGATAGAAGAGAATGAGCTCTGGGTGGATATCTGGTGGGTGTGATAGACATTTTTATTTGGACAGTCACATGCAAATATAGTTATGGAAATAATACAGTTTTGAGTTATGGAAATAATATGTCTCATCTATTGGCTCTAAAATGAACCCTTGTTAAGTACTATGAAATCAAGAGGTCTAACCCTCTAAGGGAAAACATAGAGAATCTTCAATAGACTCAATTAAAAACATTTAGTGAAGATGTAGTTGAAATGATGGCCAGCCTGGCAGGCCCCATGGGATTTGTTGGCCCACTTAGTGGCTCACTTCTCCTTTGCTGTGGGTTTCTGACTCTTTGGTCTCCCCTAGGCTGTCAGATCTGCTTCTGCTCCCTGTGGGATAAAATGTTACTGTAGTGTCTATTATTGGAGAAATGAGTGTCCAGCTCCTAATGCACAGGAGCTTCCTGGCTATCTATAGAAGATATTGCATTTGCTTTCATGTTCTATATACTCTTACTCCACTACCAACTTTAACTCTGAGAACCTTTGTGTATAAGGCAACTCACTCTAATCCCTTATAGGATAGCTGTGGCCTCTAACTATTAATCTTTATTAGAACAACAACAAAAATCCTCCAAGAAAGTTGTCATTACAGCAGGTTATATTTTATCAGACTGTTAGGTGTACTGCAAACTTGACTTTCTCCATGTCTGGATAATATCTGTTTGTCTGTTTGTTGTCAGAAAAGTCTCTCTGAACTAGTTATCAGAAAACCTGCTTGGACAAATGGTGAGAAAGGCTCCTAATTCTACCCCCTGAGTGATTTGATCTTGGGCACTGCGGGAGCTTGTTGAAGTGGGGGAGGGGGTCATGCACAGAAGCCACCAGAAAGATCTAAGAACCTGGAACACCTTGGGAGAGTGAAGAGGCATCAGGAGGGAGGGAAGGCCTACTGGCAAAGAAGAAATTACTTTAGAAATGTTATTGCACTGGTTTCCATGCGGGAAACTATAATACCAATCCTGTTCAAAAGACAAGGTCAATAGAATCACCCCCTGAACTCTCAATTTATAACACTAGCAGTTTCTCTAACTCTGTTACAGCTGAAGGAAGGAGTCCTGTTGATACAAAGCATGGTTATAGCTCTTCCTGAAAAGAAGGGGAAGGTTTCCAAGAGTGTTCCCTTCTCTTTTATTGCTGCCACCATTTCTCAGCATGTGAAAGGAATCAGGATGAGTTAATATTAAGTCAGAATTGATCAGAGCTTACAGCACTTATAAAAAGCTAGGGAGAAAAGCACTGAGTTGGACAGTGATGGTGTGTAGCTAGTTGCTGGCCTTGGATGCCCACACAGCTGCCAGAAAGGGTGCATTTGGTTTTTTTGTGTGACCTTAGAGGGCACCAAGAGTTTCCCTTTCCTCATGCATAGAATGATGTCTGGGGTCATGGTCACACAGAGCAGAGTTGAGAAAGAATGAAGAGAGATAGAGACAGAGCTAGGAAATTAGGAAATCTGTTTAGGTGAATTAGGAAGACCAGAGTCCACCCTTGATTTACCATTACTCGCTTACAATTCTTGAAAATATTTCTGTACCCATGGTGATTTTTTCTTCAGAAAACAGCCAGTGAAAAAATAAGCCAAAATGTATGCAATATAATATATAACATATAAACACATATGAACATAAGCTGCCTAAACAACTTTATTATATATATGTGTGATGATACATATATATACATATGGATATATATTTATCATCACTTACTTGATATCAGTGTCATCTTCATTTCTCTGACTTGTCTTTTTAGAGATTTTAGGTTTCATTCTTATTATGAAGAACACATTACTGGCTAAGGTTTATTTCTTGAACATCTATTGTGTGCCAAACACTCTGTAAAGACATATGAACAACAAAGCAAGTATAATTTCCTTATGCCCTTAAGGGTCTTAGAAGATAGCAGAAAGTGGCTAGTCTCTTCAGCCACAAAGTGGCTTGATGGTATTTATTTCATAGTGTTATTATAAGATGGAAATAAAGTATTATGTTCTAGTGCAGGTGCAGTTCCAGCCATGGGGAGAGGTGGTTATTGGACTTCCCTTTTGCTATGAAAAACTGTAAACTCAGGCAAATTCTATAAAGAAACTGTTTTCAGACATTGGAAAACAGCTAGCACAGAGCTCTGAATCTTGAGAGAGGGAAAGGCCATATTTAACTTTGGCTTTTTGCCCAGGACCACTATCTATACATAAAAGCCAAGAACAAATGTATTAAAGACTTGAACATGAGCCCTGAAATAATAAGAACTGCCAGAAGAAATCAGAGTAAAAATTCTTGACATTAGCTTGGGCAATGTGTTTTGTTGTTGTTGTTGTTTTGCTTTTTGCTTTTT
>NW_022196900.1:50668188-50685356 GCF_008632895.1 Mastomys coucha | reverse complement strand
AGCAGAAAGATGTTTGGCTTAACTCAAACTAAGAGCAAATGAAGGAAACAACAGGATTATGAGACAGCCATGGAAGGAGGGGATACCTAGGGTTCCCAAGTTCTGCATCTGCGTAGGTGTGTGTGTATACTTGGTTATGTGTTCTTTCAGTAGTTTTATATTTTTATGTCTCATGTTTTATTGTTTTAAAATAGATTTTGATTTGGTTTTCATGATGAGTAGTGAGAAAAGAGGCCATGAATTTGGAGAATGGGGTGGGTATATGGGACAGGTTGAAGGGAACAAAGGGAAGGGAGAAATATAATTAAATTACAATCTGAAACATAAAGAATAGCAAATGAAACATAAGTATAGTTTTGTTCTTCTGCACATGGACACCCAGTTCTTCTAGGAATATTTGTGGAAAAGCCCCTGCTTGCCAATGTGAGCTTCCCACAATCAATGTGCTTCTAAGTATTTACACATCACATGGTGTTACAGAGACTGCTAGAAAATACCTTAATAAATCACAGTATGCACAAAGCATCACATTTTATATGTCATGCATGAAATATTTAGATGGAAATTTATAATGGAAAATTAGTATTTTAAGGAAGAAGTATGGGTTAGAACTAGCTAGGTATGCTTACATTTTAGAAAGAGAAGAGAAGCTGGGCATATCATACTCAAGGCAAGTAGAGTAAACAGAATGATACAGAGTAAAGAATTGATGAAACGCAAAATAGTATACAGATTGTAAATAACAAAATAAGTAAGTGGCAAGGAAAAAAATCCATAAAGCAAACAACTGGTGATCTGAAATGACCATTAAAATTGAGAATTTTCTTCTTTCAATTATTAATGCATTTAGTCTATTTTCTCTATATATATTATTTAGGTAATACAGTGCTATTTTAGGTTCATAAGAAATGTATTTCATTTTATATAAATGATAGACAACTTTCAACACTGAGTATTAATTCTTTCCAGGTACTCCTGTTGAGAATATTTTTCTAACTATACAGGTAAAGATGTTAAAAGAAAATATAGGGGGCTGGAGAAATGACTCAGTGGTTAAGAGCACTGACTGCTCTTCCGAAGGTCCTGAGTTCAAATCCCAGCAACCACACATGGTGGCTTACAATCATCTGTAATGAGATCTGACGGCCTCTTCTGGGATTTCTGAAGACACCTACAGTGGACTTACATATAATAAGAAAATAAATTCTTAAAAAAGAAAAGAAAATATTATTCAAATGGCCAATACATGTAAAATAAATGTAAAAGGGGCTATCATTAGATATGCTGGGGGCATTAAAAATGTAAGAAAAGTACTGTGGATAATGTCTTGCCAAGAAGTCCAACAATTAATTCTGAGTACCACTGTTAAATGACAAAGAAATGAAAACTTTAACTTGAAAATTTTCCATGATAGAATTGTATACCCGTTAGTTAAATGAGAAATTTATTTTTCATTTAATAATGAAATATTTCTACTTTATACAAGATTTTTTTAGAATAAGAGTTGAAAATGCTTCAGAGTTTTATGAAGCTAATGTAACTTTGATGTTATAGCTTCCTATCATTCAGATACTGAAATGGTGGAAATCTTGACCAACTATAGAAATTAATGCTACACATATATGATTGGATAGCACATTGTGATGAAGAAGGAATTTTCTTACAAATGGATAATATTGTTTAATCATTCAAAAGTCAAAGTTGCACATAGAAGACATAAGGAAGAAAAATGACATAAATGTCTCATAAAAACACAAACAATAATAAACCCAACTTTCATTTATGGTTTTAAAAGCTTCTTTGTGAATTAGTAGTGATATGAAGCTTTATTGATCTGACAAAATCCACTGTAAGCACATTTAATGATAAAGGATGTATATTTTTAGTAGTGATACTTTGAAAAGAACAAGGGTGCCCATTTCTATAATTTCTATTTAATGTTGCACAGACATGGTTTTCATGGAAAAGCAAAAAACAACCAGAAGAATAGTAACAGAACTTCTTCACACTCTCCCCACAGTAACCAATACAAGATTTTAGTCAACATACAATTATCAATTGTATTTATATGCAGCAAAGCATGTAATAGAAAATATTGGTCTGAGAAAAAAGCCAAAAAGATTGTTTATAATAACATTAATTAGAAATAAAAAGTGCTAGCAAGGGGGCTAAAGAGATGGTTCATCAATTAAGAGTACTGTTGCTCTTCCAGAAGACCTAGATTTGATTCCCAGCACCATGTGGTGGCTCACAACTATCTTTCCAGTTCAAGGTGATCTAATGTCCTCTTCTGGCCTCTGGGGTATGAGGCATACATGTAGTATACATAATGCAGGCAAAACTCTTATACATATAAAATACATTTTTTAAAGTGCTAGAAAGATGGACTATTTGTGAGCAGAGGAATAAAAAGGGTCCCTAACTATAGTTATACAACTATTTAAATATATCCAAAACTTAAATGTAAGACCTAAAACTATGAAATACAAGACAACTAACATGTAGTATTTTTGCTGAGCTAGATTATAGAATATCCATATAAGTCAAAAAATATATTATTGTCAGTATTAATTATAACAAAATAGCAAACTCTCCCTACTTATCTCTAAATTTTCAATGAACTCTAAAATCTCAATAGACTTCTTTTTTCCCCATAGAATTATCTTGAAATGAAAAAGAACTAGACTAGTCAAAAAAGTTCTTGTGAAGGGTCAACATGCATAAATCAATAAATGTAATCTACTATATAAACAAGCTGATAGTCAAAATTACATGGTGATTCCAATAGAGATCAAAAGACCTCTACTCTATTTTGTCTCATTGGAGACGAAATCCAACTCCCATTTATGATAAAAGGCCTTGAGGGATTAAGGATACAAAGGGCATACTTCAGCATACAAAAGGAAGTTTACAGCAAGCAGATAGATAACAACAACTTAAATGGAGAGAAACTCAAAGCAATTTCACTAAAGTCAGGAATAAGAAAATGTTGTTCACTCTTTCCAAGCCTATTCAACATAGTACTTGAAGTCTTGGATGAAGTAATAATAGAGCTGAAGGATGTCAAAGGGATGAAAATTAAAAAGCAAGAAGTTAAAGTATTTATACTTTCAAGTAGTATGGTAGTACATATTTAGTGACCCTAAAAATTACACCAGGAAACTCCTATAGTTGAATAAAACTTTCAGCAAAGTAGCTGGATAGAAATTAACTCATAAAAATCAGTAGCCCCTATATACAAATAATAAATGGGAAGAGAAAGGAAACAGAGAAATAACATCTTTCACATTAGCCTCAAAAAATATAAAATGTCTTGGGACAACTCTTAATAAGCAAGTGAAATACTTGTATGCTAAAAATTTTAAGACATTAAAGAAATAAGCTGAAGAAGCCATAAGAAGTTGGAAAGATCTCCCATGCTCATAGATCTTAAAAGTAATACAGTAAAAAACGCTATCTTATGAAAAGCAATCTATTGATTTAATGCAATCCCCATCAAAATTCTAATGCAATCCTTCACAGTTCTTGAAAGGGTAATTCTCATAGGGGAAAACAAAGCAAAACAAAACAAAACAAAACATAAAACCCAAGAAAGCTAAAACAATCCTGAATAATCAAAGAACTATAGATATAATACCATCCTGATTTCAAATAATATTATAGAACTATAGCAATAAAAGTAGGACTGATATTCTCAGAAAAGCAGGGATGATGATCAGTGTAATTGTAATGAAAACCCAGGCATTAATCCACACACCTATGTAAACCTGATTTCTGATAAAGAAGCCAGAAATACACAGTGGCAAAAAGATGGCAGCAAATGGTGCTGCTCAAACTGGAGAGCTGCATGTAGAGAAGTCCAAATAGATCCATGCTTATTAATATGTATAACACTCAACTACCTCAAAGATGTTAGCATAAAGCACTGAGTCTGATAGAAGAAAAAGTAGGGGAAAGTCCTGATTGACATAGGAAAAGATTTTCTGAACAGGACACAATTGCCATAATAATTAATGTTGACAATTAATAAACACATGAAGCTGAAAAGCTTCTATAAGGCAAAGGACAATATAATTCAGACAAATAAGCAACCTATTTTTTTTACCAACTCCATGTATGATAAAGAACTAATATCCAAAATATATAAAAGAACTCAATATAGTATATATGAAGAAAACAAAAACCCAATTAAAATAGGATTCAAATCTAATGACAGAGTTCTCAAAAGAGGAAACTCAAATGGCTGAGAAGTACTTTAAGAAATGTTCAACATCCTTAGTCCTTAAGGAAATGCAAATCAATACTACTTTGAAATTTCATCTTACACCTATGAAAATGCCTAAGTTTAATAAAACAAGTGGTGGCTCATGGTGTTGAGGGTGCATAATAAATGGAACACTCATTGTTGGTGGGAGTGCACCTACAGCAAGAATGGAAACCAGTTTCTCAGGAAGATGTGAATCAATTCATCTATCTCAATATCCAGCTATCTCGATCTTGGGCATATAACCAAAATACATTTCTTCCTACTACAAAGATACTTGGCCAACCATGTTCATTGCTGATGTACTCATAGTAGCCATAAATTGTAAACAACTTAGATGTCCCTCAACAGAAGTATGGATAAAGAAAATACAGTACATTTCCACAATGAAGTATTACTCAGTTGTTAAATAAACCATGGCATTCCCAGGTAAATGAATGGAACTAAAAAAAAAAATCATCTTGAGTGAGGTAACCTAGAACCAAAGGACGAATATTGTATATATCCACTTATATGTTGATAATAGGTGTTAAGTCAAGGATAACCAAACTACAATCCATAGAACCACAGATGTCAGGTATAGGGTAAGGGGCAAGAGGGGATTGAAAAATCTCCCTAGGACAAGAAAATAGAATAGATATAGAATAGAAGATATGGATGTATAGGGATGGATGACTGGAATGGGAAATGCAGAAAACAGGAAGAAATACAGAGACCCACAGCCAGACACTATGTAGAGAGTGAGAGACCTTAGAACACTCAGTACTGAACTGAATGTCTCCAACAAAGCCCTCCACTCAGGGCTCAGGGAACCCTGCAGAAGTGGAGACAGGACCTTGCGGAATATTGACTAGGGAGAGGTAGGACGATTATGAGAGAGGAAATAAGGAGAGCGACAGCTAAAATTAAGGGCCATTTGAGGAGTACTATAGAAACCTAATACAGTAGAAGCTCCCTAAAATATGTACGTATATGAGGCAATCTGGATGAAATTGCTAAATAATGGGTGAGACAGACCCAACTGGACATCTTTTGTTACCAATGAATCTTCAGGTACTGGGATTGGATTAGATCTAATTGTGTTCTAAGTCAAAGGGTTCCAGTGGGAATTCCTAAACAGCCCAGACTGTTGCTAAGACAATAAAGGGTTGCTTTCCACAAACTGACTGCAATGTCTACATCAGCACAAGGAGAAGCTGAACTGGTGCCCATGTAGAGCCTTTCTCTCAACATTCTAGTGTGTTTGGTACAGGAAGGTACTCTGCACAATACCAAAAGAGAAATGCAACAATCAAGCCAACCACAAACCGTTATCTACAATGGTGTCCTGCTTGCAAGATATGCTAGAGTGATTGTGGCACAAAGTCATGGGGTAACCACCAATATCTGATTTGACCTAAGGTTCACTCTCCGAGATTGAAACCATATCCTCTACTGAATGACTTACCAATACCCTGAGACTAGATAGCCCAGGGACCTAAGGTAAAACTAAATACTGTTCCTTCCAACAACCAATAAACCACCACAAACTATAGCAATAAAATGACTTCTAAAGCAATTCTGTTATATTCATAGATCAAGACCTTGCTCAGCCATCATCAGAGAAGCTTTCTTCTGCAGAAAACAGGAAGAAATACAGAGACCCACAGCCAAACACCATAACAGAGTGAGAAACCTTAGAACACTCAGTACTGAATTGAGTGTCTCCATCAAAGCCCTCCCCTTAGGGCTCAGGAAACCCTGCAGAAGTGGAGACAGAAAGAGGGTAAGAGCCAGGCGGGATGGAGAACAGTAAAAAATCAAGAACCAAAGCAGATATAAATTCACAGAGACTTGAGGTAGCAGGCACAGGGTGTACAAAGTTCTGCATCAAGTTGTTTGCCTCTATATTAAGGCTTCCAGTCTAGTGTTTTTATAAGATTTCTGAGTGTTAGAATAAGACGTTCTTTGTTTCTTTTGCTTTCTACTAGGTTCCTTTTCTGTTACTTTTTTATCTTAATCTGATGTTTTACTTTTGGTTTTACCTTAGTATATTATATTTTATTTGACTATTATTTCTTAAAAATACAATATACACTGAGGGAATGAATTGGCCAATATATGACCAAATATTCACAGTGTATCAATTATGAAAGGACTTGTATATGAGTGTATAAGAGTATGTATAAATCCAGTAAAAAATACAATATCTTGATAACAATCGGTAATGTTTTGTTTACCAAAGGGAGATTCATAAGAAGGAGTTAAGCTGTTGTTATATTGTGTATTGCTGGTCATCAATGAAGTACAGACTGACACAAAGATAAGTAGAACTGTACCTTAGGATTGCTTTAATTTGGAAATTCCAGCATTATACATCAGCCAGGGTGTGGAGCTGGTGGGGTACAAAATGCTTCAACCAGTTTGGGTACTGGTGGTTTTGTTTGTTTGTTTGTTTGCTTTTTTGTTGTTGTTGTTTCTTTGCCTTTAAAGTGAGTTAAAACATGTGACTAAGTGTGATGGAATATTTTTTCCACATAGTTTTCAAAGGTAACTGAAGATTTTTACTTGCATTTTCAGAGAAGCTTTGTTCATGGTAGGTGAGAACTGAAACAACTCAACAAGAGATTGAATTTAGTATCCAGAAAATTAAAAATATACTTGGAATTAAAGCAATGTCTTAGAAAGAGGGAGGTGATGGTTACAGATAATGCTGAAAAAAGAATCCGCCAAGTAAATGACTGTTTAAAAAAGCCATAGGACATAAAGTAAGGAACTGGTTATGACATTGAGGGAAATAACCCACTGGTCAAAAAAAAAAAGGCTGAAAGAACAACCAACCAACCAACCAACCAACCAATCAACCAACCAAACAAACAAACAACCAATCAACCAACCAACCAAACAAACAAACAACCAATCAACCAACCAACCAACCAACCAGACCCTAAACTACACGATGAGTAGGGAAGTTTTTAGTGGGTAGAAGGCTGTTCTCTAAGACCTGCTTAATGATAAGTATGTCTTCAATGAGATATAGGGAAAGTTTCTCTGTTACTTAAAGTTTCTAGATATTAAGGAATCCACTTAGTTCCTTAATTCCATTTCAGCATCTCTTTCCTGGTGGTGTTTTTGGTGGATGATTTGAAAGAATATGCAGAATGATCTGGAGAGGTTACCTACCATACTATGTGATAGCACTCCTTGTTCTCCTTGCCCTGTATAGGGATTTGTAGGTTGCTGGTTGGATGGATGTCCTCCCATTTTTTCATTCTCTTATATAAGTAGAATGATAGATGAAGAATTTTGGCTAAGGCACCCTGAGACCAAAAGCATCCTACAGTGCTATCAACCAAGGCCTCCAGGTATGTGTCAGAACGTATATATATTTTCCAGAATGTAGTTGTTATTCTTTCTTACTGACTGGTGAATTCTTATAGGGTAAGAACCGTCTTTTTATCTTTCTATCCTTAAGTTATAATGAAGTAAAGCATACATTGTGAGTAGAGGCTGAAGGAAGTGCATTTATTTGTCTCTTCAGAGATGTTTATCATGACTTTCACTGAGATTAATTTATGTTATTAAAAAGAACAACAATACTAGTTATATCAATATGAATTTCAAAGATTTTTTTCCTCTCAAGACAAAAAAGAAATAATACAAGCCCAGTATAAAAGTGGAAAGACATTTGACTAAATCTGACATTTATACAACAGATTAGAAGGAAAAGAGAGAAAAGAAAAGAAAAATCAGATATTCAAGCTGTCTGAACTCAGAAAAGATAAATCAGGAGAGACACATCAAAGAATCAGAACTCAATGAAGAGGAATGAGTGCGAAGTAAAGGGACAGAGTAAGTCCTCTGTGATACAGAAGCATTTCGATTCAGCTGTAGAAACATGAAGGCCACACAAAAACAGAAAGAGGCTATAGGAACACTGCCCACTGGTTCTCAGAAGGCAAGCTAGCACTGACACACTCTTTGATCTCACTCTCTTCTCTCAATGATCTTCTTTCTAGATTATGCACCTCTTGATAGTTTTCATAAACCTAATAACCAGCTTTGGTTATCAGGTTCTCCCAATAGCCCAGGAAGGATTCATTCTTAAACCAGAATAATCACTTTTGTTTGTTTGTTGTTGTTGTTGTTGTTGTTGTTTTTATCTTGACCTTTATATCACAGTGGCTTTACAGTTCTTTGTGCTTCATTCTAAACATGTCAGCAGCTCTGGTATTGTCCAGATCTAACTAAGAGGGTTAGCCTGAGATATACTATGTTAGGTTAACAAGAATAATTGCTAGGAATGTGAAATAATTCTTATATTAAGGTTATCTTTCTTGACTAATACTTTGTGTTCAAGTTGAAATCTTCAGAGTCAATACTATGACCCAGGAAGCAATTGAGTACTAGAACTCACTGGGCTTTAGTTCACCTTTTAAAATTTCAAAGGGGGTTAGCATTGATATTTAAACATAAAATTCAAAGAAAGTTGGTATTTGAAAATTAAGGGTACTACACGGACAGGAACTGCCTCCATATTTGGTTATGTACTGTGAATAAAAAGGCATTGGTGGACAATTCACTAAAGGTTTTCATTGTGATACAATAAATTTTGTATGAAGGAAATATGGAACAAAATGAGCAGTGGTTTTGAACTTGGAGAGTGTAGATTTTTTTTTTTCCAATTCACTGTCATGTACATCTACAATAATTTAAGAGCCTTTGAAAGAATAAAGTTTATTGTCTTCAAGTTAGTCCAGCAAGTTCCTCCCATTAGCAAAAGTCAACTTTTTTCCCAGGTATTCTTTATTTTTATTGTTTTCTTTTTCTTTTTTATTAGATATTGTCTTTATTTACATTTCAAATGTTATCCCCTTTCCTCATTTCCTTTGGTCCTGAGAAGGCTCGATGCCCCAGTGTAGGGGAATGCCAGGACAAGGAAGCAGGGGAGGAGTGGGGTGGGTGGGTGGTGAGCAGGGGGAGGGGGATAGGATAGGGGGTTTTCGGAGGGGAAACTAAAGTCAACTCGTCAGTGGGCTGTTTCTTTCTGAAGGTTTTAGAAGCAAACTCTTTTTTTTTTTTGTCTTTTCCAGACTCCAGAGGCTGCACAAACCTCTTGAATCATGATCTCCACCAGAAAAAAGCAAATTAAGTCTTCCCAAACCATCACTCCAAGTTCCTTTTCTGTTTTCCCTTTCTTTAATGAGACCTTGTAGAAATGTAGAAATGGTTCAGCCATTAAGAGCACTTATGGCTCCTGCAGAGGATCTGAGTTTGGTTCCCAGCACCCAGGTGATATAGCTGCCTATAGCTCCAGTTCTTGGTGATCCAATGCCCTCTTCTGACTTCTGCAGGCTTCTGTGCATACATAATCATATAGATATACTCAGGTGTACTCATACATGTATATAAGATAAATAATGTTTTTAAAGAAGAGAAACCTTATAATTGCTCTGTGATCACTTGAATAGTTTTTCCATAGGGAATGTTAACAGTTTGGTAGTTGTAGTTACTTTGTAACCTTAATTCTTTATTCTTTTTTCTTTTTTCCCCCTCATTTTTACCTTGCAATATAATCACAAGTTCTAGGTAGGGATCAGGGTAAAGACAATCTTTGGAGAACTGTTATCCTGCATACCACTGATAGCTTTGAATCTCCATTTCTGATGCAGTGTGCTATGTCATAGGATCCCCACTGAAGCTGGGCAATGGTGACATGTTTGAGTTTATCCCAGTGCATAAGGACAAATTACTTGAGGCTGATCAAAATATAAAGTGGACTTGCCTTCATTGGACTTTCATTTGCTAAAACTGTTATTAGACTTTGATTATCACACACATCTTCATAATAAGTTATTTTTTTGTTAAGTTCTCAGTTTGTATAGATTAACTCTGATGAACCATGCCCAGCCATACCCATTAACATTTAGTTGCTTGACAATTATACATAATGGCTTCTTGCATCTCAACAAACCTACCCCTGTCTTAGGGATGTATTATAGAACTGCTTAAATGATGCTGCTGTGATCCAGTTTTAAGACTGGATCCTTGAGTAAAGCCTCCCTATATCATGTTCTTAGACTTTGGGATCAGCTTTGAGTGACACTAATTAAGCTGGGGTCAAGTTCTAGACAACCAGTCCTTATGCTTAGAGGCTCACAGAAATATGTACATAAACAACTCAGGAAGTTAGACTCCAGAGAACCAAATAAATATATTAAAAAGTGGGGTACAGAGTTAAACAAAGAATTCACATCTGAGGAATACCAAATGTCCGAGAAGCAACTAAAGGAATCTTCAACATCTTTAGTCATCAGGGAAATGCCAATCAAAACAATTGTGAAATTCCATTCACACCAGTCAGAATGGCTAAGATAAAAATCTAAGGTGACAGCAGATGCTGTCAAGGATGTGAAGAAAGAAGAATATTTCTCCATTGTTGGTGGTATTGCAAGGTGGTATAACCACTCTGGAAAGCAGTCTGGCAGTTCCTCAGAAAACTGGACATAGTACTACCTGAGGAGCTAAACGCAAAGATGCTCCAACATATAACAAGGACACATCCTCCACTATGTGCACAGCAGCTTTAGTTATTATAGCCAGGAGCTAGAAAGAACCTGGATGTCCTTCAACAGAGGAATGGATACAGAAAATGTGGTACATTTAGATAATGGAGTACTACTCAACTATTAAAAATAATGACTTCATGAAATTCTTAGGCAAATAGATGTAACTAGAAAATATCATCCTGAGTGAGATAACCCAATCACAAAAGAACACACATGGTGTGTACTCACTGATAAGTGGATATTACAGCAAAATCTTGGAATACCCAAGATACAATTCACAGACCATATGAAGCTCAAGAAAAAGGAAGACTAAAGTGTGAATGCTTCAGTCCTTCTTAGAAGGGAAAACAAAATACTGACAGGAGGTAGAGGGTGGAGGGACTGGAGGAAAAGAGGAGAGGAGGGGAAAAGGGGGCAGTAGGATCAGGTATGAGAGGAGATGCGGATGATATACAGAGGGCTAGGAATTAGAACAGAGGTGTGTAGCAATGGGGGATGGGGAACTGGGGGTAGCCACCAACAAGTCCCAGATGCCAGGAAAGCAAGAGGCTACCAAGACCCAATAGAGATGAGATTAGCTGAAAAGCCCAATAAAAAGGAGGCAGAACCTGTAGAGACCATATCCAGAGGTTAGGCAAGACCCCTACTTGGTGGATGGGACCCACCCACTCATCTCCAAATTTTTAACCCAGAATTGCTCCTGTCTAAAGGAAATATGGAGACAAAATATGGAGCAGAGACTGAAGGAAAGGCCATCCTGAGACTACCCCACCCAGAGATCCATCCCATATACAGTCATCAAACCCAGACACTATTGTGGATGCCAAGAAGTGCATACTGACAGGAACCTGACATAGCTGTGTCTTGAGAGGCTCTGCCAGAGCCTGACAAATACAGAGACGGATGCTTGCAGCCAACCATTGGACTGAGCACGGGATCCCCAATGGAGGAGTTAGAGAAAGGACTGAAGGAGCTGAAGGGGTTTGCAACCCCACAGAAAGAACAACAATATCAACCAACCAGAACTCCCAGAGCTCCCAGGGACTAAACCATCAACCAAAGAGCACACATAGAGGGACTCATGGCTCCAGCCACATATGTAGCAGTGGATGGCCTTGTTGGAAATCCATGGGAGGAGAGGCCCTTGGTTCTGTGAAGGCTTGATGTCCCAGTGTAGGGGAATGAGAGGGTGGGGAGGTGGGAGTGGGTGGGTGGGTGGGAGAGCACCCTCAGGTGGAGGGGGACTGGGATAGGGAGTTTCAGGAGGGGAAACTGGGAAAATAGATAATAACATTTGAATGGCAAATAAAATATCCAACAAAACAAACAAACAAACAAACAAAACAGTTGACCAATTTACAAGGATTCCATAGAACTTAGTTAACCCCACCCCATTTGCCACATATGGACTGTCCTCCTGAGCTCCAGTGTTCTTAGTATAAATATAGATTTATTTCTGTAAATGCAGCCGCATATAATGCTGGCTGAGGGCTTCCTGGTTTGGAGTGGTAAGTAACAGCATTCTGCTTTTCAGCTGGATACAGTGTGCTGTGTTCCACCATCAAGATTATGAAGTCTTATGAAACAGTGGACCCCTTCAACAATTTCTCTGTCTTCCCTTACCACACACATTTATGCCACGTTTTCTATTTGTAAGACCCAGACGTGACTACTGTGTTTCCTGCATCTGAATGGTACGTAGGAGGAAGACTTCTAACCTTGGCTCTGGCTATTTCTTTCCTTACCCACTTTCTTGTTCCCATATTTGCTGCTGAAGTCAGTCAACCTGCATGTTTCGCACCATTCACACAGGTAGCTAGAAATCTGGGAGAACACAAACTTCTGAGCTGAGATATTTCATATGAGTTTATGTAAGTCTACCATGCTACAATACTGATTGGATATTGTTATGTTTTGAATCCGAAATGTTCCTACAAGCTCTTGGTTTGAATGCTTGGTCCCCAGCTGGTGGTACTATTTTGGGATCTCATGAAAATTAGAAATCAAGGCTTAGTTTGAGGAAGTAGGTTACTTGGATTGTGCCTTTAAGATTATACCAGCTCCTCAGTCCTTATCCAACCCCCATCAACCTCAGTTCCTGTCTGTCATGAGACGCAAATGTCGGCCGTATGCACCCATTGTGATGCCCAAACACACAGGATCATGTGGTTACTGGATGAGTGCTTCGAAATCATGCTCAGAAACAAAAGCTCCTCTCCTAGCTATCTCTTTGAGGTATTGTGTCAGGGCTGCAGAAAGCTAATTAACACTCATGTTCTTCAAGAAAACAGTATGACCCTTGGAAGGTACTGAATCCTTTTGAACAGTTTTCTTGCAGATGGCTCTGATACATGAACTACAAAGGAGAAGGGTCAAAAACCCCATTGTAATCGACACTGTGAGAAAGTGGTAACAAGAGGTGCTACCTGTAAACAAAACAACCAAACAAACCAAAACACCAAACAAAATTGTATTTTTCCCCCTATGTATGGCAGCAATACAGCATCTGTTTGAATGACCAAGTGCTTACTGTGCTTCTGTAGGGCAGTCAAAGCCATTTTAGGATGGTGGGAGACATGGCGGGAGCTCATATGAATGGTGTCTCTGGTGGATAGGGAATATATATTTCTCACTTGAAGCCTTCTGATGTTAGAAGGAAATGAGACCACTTTGACTTGAGGAGTAGTGGAGGTGTTAGGAGCTGCCTGGCATTTTGACTGTGTGTTTTTTTTTTCTTTTTCTTTTTTTCTTTTTTGAGGCGAATATGTATGTGTGACTGCCTAGGGAAAAACCACACACAACAGAAATGGAAGCGACTAACACTGGGTGATATATTGCCCCTTCCTATCAGTCATATCATATGCAATGTAAACAGAGTGAAGTCATTTGTTACTTTCCCGGGTTCCATTATGTATATGTGTTTATTTAATCAGAACTAAATGATATTACATGAAGTTCCCCTTGCCCTCCTGAGGAATCCAGATTCAACACTTTCAGCGCTGTTCTGCGCTGGAGAGCGAAGAAAGTGTAACCATAGTGATGGAATGGAAATGATTTTCTTTGTTCAGAGGCTTCAATATCCAACAGACATTACAGTTTTCAAGGTCAAAAATATATTAGGATGAGATAAAAAAATTAAAGAAAAATGTGCTGGCTTAGCTACAAAAGCTAATTTAGTTTATGCATTATAAATTATGTTAAAATGACTAAAATGAGATTTCTCAGCAAGAACTAAATGTGTGGTTTCACAAAACTAATTTCCAAAGATGAACATGATTACAGAATTTAGCTTTAAAAGCTTTTCAGGCCATCAGAGAAAACAGCAAAGCTATCAATTATCAGGCTTTAGTGGTGCCTCTGTCAGAAATATAATGGTATTTTTAGCATTCTGCTCAGCGTTCACTAAATTAAGAATGTCTACAAACAAATCAATTAATTGGGGCATTATTTAATTAGGTAAAACATGTGATCTGCCAACGAACCTTAAGCAGACGATTATAATAAACATCCCAATAGCCTTCCTTTTCAGTGGCAAATAGCACCAAGCAATAACGTGAAGATGGAAGCTACGAGAGAAGAGATGTTATTCAAACAATCACAGCCGTGTATTTTTTTGATGCACATTGCATATTTATGTAGTTTTATTTAAAGTGCTTGTTTTGAAAAATCTATGATTTCCGCAGAGAAGGTCAATGCTATCTGTCAATCATCCCTTCCTATTGAGTGGGTATGTGGCATTTATCTTCCTGCAACGCTGTTCTGTAAACATGAAGGATCTAAATTCTCCTGCATGGGATATGTAAGTGTCTAGACATAAAAAAAGTTACCAGGTTGCTGGAACTTGTTTACACATCACTGGAAAGTTAAACAGTTTGAATTCTGTGAAAATTAAATAAGATAAGGTTGAAGATCAGCCATCTCCAACCCCTTCCATTCCACCTTTGGCGGGATTGTGAGTGAGGTCTCACCCCATGTTTGTGACTGCAATATATATAAACAGATGTGAAGTAAGTTTTCTGGGTTCACTAAGCCTGGCCAATTGCAAAACTCAGATTAAGCCTGTAGAGTGTGATAGTAAGGCAGGAACATTTCCGATTCTTTTGTAAATTCTTTGTTATAGGAAAGCCAGTATAGATTAGTGGAGCGGCAGCAAGGAGGTGGGGGCCATGCCATTCAAAGGAACCATGGGAAAGATCTTGTCCTCAAAGTTAACAGTGGTTTGATTAGGAAGGAGAAAAGGCTATCATCAAATGCTCTTTGGGCAAGTCTAAGTATCCAATCCCTATTCAAAACTGTGTGTTCATCTAGAAGCAATCCAGAAGAGTTACCAATTCAGAAGTAACTGCAGTATAGCATAAGAGAAGGTTAGGTGGTATGGTACCAGAGGGAATCTTCAAAAGCAAAGTTGTAAGCTTTTTAGAAACATCAGTGTCTAATTACATCCTTATTGTTAACAGAGGGTACATTTTCACTTACATCAGGCAGGTGAGCTTGTGTGTTGAGGAACATAACTTTATAAAGTTAAAAGCATTTTTCAGAATTCATTTGATCTCAGTAATTTACATTGGCCCTACTTATGTGACTCTGGGCATGCCCACCAAAGAAAACTTCAAGTCTCCTCTGTCTTTCTTCATTCCTTTTGCTCCTCTTAGATCTAGGTGTATCCCTGATGTGAATATGCATTATGAGTTCTTACCTTTGTTGACTTTGTGTTTCTCAACAATTTTCACACAAGATGTAGCTATGTCTGCAACTCATTGACACCTGATTATCTAAAAATACAAAGTCCCTTCAAATTCCTACATCACTAAAGAATCATTGCTTAAAGTCAGAGTTTTCTTTCTTGTTACTCTTCACATTTTTGGTACAAAGTGTTAGGTTCAACTTTTAATGAAATGTCCTATGGGAAAAATGAAACATTTCTACTCAGTTTTAAAGATTGAAAGATGGTACTATATTAATCATCAAAGTGGAGTACCGTGCCTTAATGCTGCATGGTCCCTGATGCCTCGTGTTGGACAGACTGACTAGAGCCATAGGAGGAACTCAGTTAGGCTGCGCTCTGCCTGCCTGGGAATGCCAGAATGCGGTCCAAAGACTTTGCTATAATTAGGGTAATTTGATAATTTTTTTTATGCAATAGGGAAAACAGCTCTTTAAATATCAGTGTGGGATTCAATGGCAAAATACATGTAGACATGTGAGACCTTCTACGCTGAAAGAAGTGAGTGAAAATGATTCATTTTTACATCTTCCACCTGCTGCCTGATTCTTCGTGATATTGATTTGTGAGAGAAAGAAGTTTTTCCAAGTGATAGTGCAGAGGAGGGTTGTTAATAAGATGTGAACTTTTCAGCACTTAGCGTCATTGAGCACATCAACCTTATGCTCATTGTTATTTAAAAAAATCAGTGTCTTTATCTTAATAATTCAATTTCTAAGAAAATTTTCTTGTTATTCATAATAATCATCACCTAAGGTCAACTTCCCATGCATGCTCTTTGTTTAGAGCTAGGAAGTATGACTTTAAAAAGATAAAGTCCTATACTTATTGGAATAAAATGCATTATATTATTTATGTCTTATTAATTTGAATATGTTAGACAAGCCATTATCTGTGTTCTCTAAGATTATTTGCTATTTCATCTATACTCAGACGAATGACTCCTGATTCCTCAAACCCATAGGCCATCCTTTTCCTCACAGGGCAAGGATGGAGGTCTCTGCAATTTTCTACACTTATTGCTAATGGTGACAAGTTGCCTTGTTCTCACCAAGGTATTGCAACCATATTGAGGCAGGAAATATTCAGGAAGGTGTGATGATAGAGAAATATGCTGATTTTATTAGCAAGAAGAGGTTTTCCAGTTCTCCAACATTTCTGCACACAAACCACTTCCCTGAACTCACACACTTGTTCTTTCCTACCTAGAAGAAGGTGACATAGTGATTATTGAGATGTTTGTTAATGCTTGCTATGCTATCAAATATCCTTGATAGCTCTTGCCACAAATTTGTATTCTAATGACTGCCATTGATACTTGGAGAGAATAAAAACAGTTTTACTGTAGAGGAAAAGAAAATACACTGAAAATCAAATTATCTGGACTTAAGTCTCAATTCTAGTTCCTCTGAACAAACTAAATAAAAAAAATTAAAAAAAAAAACTTACTTCCCACAACACCCAGAGGAAGCTCCACTCCCAGGTGCTCTGACACACCCAGGATCAGAGGTAAGCAGGAACCAACATCTGTCTCAACACTGGGAGTAACTAGGACCAGCGGGACTAGGCACTTAGGAACTCCGCCAGCCTAGTGACTCTGGTTCCTTCCAGTCTGTCTGGGTTAGTGTTCTGA
>NW_022196900.1:50666726-50667159 GCF_008632895.1 Mastomys coucha | reverse complement strand
CCATAGATGGAGAAAACAAGATATTCCATGACAAAACAACATTTACACAATATCTTTCCACAAATCCATTCCTATAAAGGATAATAGATGGAAAACATCAACATAAGAAGCAAAACTACACCCTAGAAGAAGCAAGAAGGTAATCTTTCAACAAATCCACACAAACCTAATTCCACCTCTTACAAAAAACAGGAAGTGACAGTTACTTTTCTTAATATATTAATTTGAAAATTAATATTACCAACATATCCTAATCAATTGAAATCCAATAATATGAGGAATTGGAAATTTGTTGATTGTCATCCAATGATCTCTCTACTTCGGTAATTGGAGAAAAGGTCCAACATTGTACAATCTATATACATTGTCAGCTTGTTTGTTTGTGACAATGTCTTGCTGTGTACAACATAAGGGTCTTCAAATCTTGCTTCTC